>NC_057712.1:96946216-96973884 GCF_004010195.1 Chiloscyllium plagiosum | reverse complement strand
CTTCGACCGGTTAGCCAGTTTTCTCTCCAATTGGCCAAATTTCCCTCTATCCCATGCCTCCTGAATTTCCACATAGGCCTACCATGGGGAACCTTATCAAATGCCTTACTAGAATCCATGTACACTACATCCACTGCTCTACCTTCATCCACATGCTTGGTCACCTCCTCGAAGAATTCAATAAGACTTGTAAGGTAAGACCTACCCTTCACAAATCCGTGCTGGCTGTCCCTAATCAAGCAGTGTCTTTCCAGATACTCATAAATCCTATCCCTCAGTACCCTTTCCATTACTTTGCCTACCACAGAAGTAAGACTAACAGGCCTGTAATTCCCGGGGTTATCCCTATTCCCTTTTTTGAACAGGGGCACAACATTCGCTACTCTCCAGTCCCCTGGTACCACTCCCGTTGCCAGTGAAGACGAGAAGATCATTGCCAACGGTACTGCACTTTCCTCTCTTGCTTCCCACATAATCCTAGGATATATCCCGTCAGGCCCGGGGGACTTGTCTATCCTCAAGTTGTTCAAAATGTCCAACACATCTTCCTTCCTAACAGGTATCTCTTCTAGCTTACCAGTCCATTTCACACTCTCCTCTTCTACAATACGGTCCCTCTCGTTCGTAAATACTGAAGAGAAGTACTTGTTCAAGACCTTTCCTATCTCTTCCGACTCAATACACAGTCTCCCACTACTGTCCTTGATCGGACCTACCCTCGTTCTCGTCATTCTCAGGTTTCTCACATATGCATAAAATGCCTTGGGGTTATCCTTGATCCTATCCGCCAACGATTTTTCATGCCCTCTCTTAGCTCTCCTACTCCCTTTCTTCAGGTCCCTTCTGGCTATCCTGTATCCCTCCACTGCTCTGTCTGAATCCTGTTTCCTCAACCTTATGTATGCCTCCTTCTTCCTCTTTACCAGACATTCAACCTCTTTCGTCAACCAAGGCTCCCTCACACGACCATTTCTTTCCTGCCTGGTAGGTACATACATATCATGGACACGTTGTATCTGCTCTTTGAAAAAGTTCCACTTTTCCACCACATCCTTCCCTGACAGCGTATGCTCCCAACGTATGCTCCTCAAATCCTGCCTTACAGCATCGTAATTTCCCTTCCCCCAATTATAAAATCTACCTTGTTGTGCGCACCTATCTCTCTCCATAACCAAGGTGAAAGTCACAGAATTGTGGTCACCATCACCAAAATGTTCACCCACTAACAAGCCCACCACTTGTCCCGGTTCATTACCGAGTACCAAATCCAATATGGCCTCCCCTCTGGTTGGACAATCTACATACTGCGTTAGAAAAGCTTCCTGGACACACTGCACAAACACCGCCCCATCCAATCTACTTGATCTAAAGAGCTTCCAATCAATATTTGGGAAGTTGAAGTCGCCCATGACTACGACCCTGTGGCTTCTGCACCTTTCCAAAATCTGTTTCCCAATCTGTTTCTCCACATCTCTGCTGCTATTGGGGGGCCTATAGTATATAGGGGGACAGAGGGGACGGTATATGAATAGGAAGGGTTTGGAGGGATATGGGCCGCGTGCTGGCAGGTGGGACTAGATTGGGTTGGGATATCTGTTCGGCATGATCGGGTTGGACCGAAGGGTTTGTTTCCATGCTGTACATCTCTATGACTCTATAACTGAATGGCCTACGTCAGCTCCTACATCTTATGTTTTTCTCAAACTCTGTTTTTACATCCTTGTTCACCTGAGTAAAGACAGATGTGAAGTACTCATTTAACCACTGTCCTCCAGTTTATGCGCACATTGCCCTCTTGGTCCCAAATGAGTTGTACTCTTTCCCTGGTTATTCTCTTCCCTTTCTTATATTTGTAAAATATCTTGAGATTCTCCCTAATCTTGCCCATCAGCGTTTTCTCCTGTCCTTCTTTGATCTCTTTGTTATTTCCTTGAGCTCCCCCCTGCATTTCAAGTAGAACTTCTGTTGTTTTGTTGTCTTGGTACCTGTGAGATATCTCTCTTTTCTCCTTGATCCAGTCCTAAATATTCCCAGATATCCAGAGTTCTCTGGGCTTGTACAGACTAACTGCTTTGAAAACACAGACACACAGAAATGATGAGCTCCAGAACTGAATCAAGTCTCTTTGATTCCAAACAGGGTAACAAGAAACAAATCTAAAAATCACACACCATCAGGTTACAGGTTTATTTGCAAGTACCAGCTTTTGGAGTGGTGCTCATCGGGTAGCTGTGGAGCAGAATCATAAGACACACAATTTATAGCAAAAGATTAGTGTCATGCAACTGAAACGATATATTGAACAAACCTAGATTGCTGTCAAGTCCTCTTAGAATGGGTTGCAGGTTTCGGTTGATTAACGTGTAAATCCCAGAACATCTTCCAGTCACATTCTTGAGATATACAGTCATAGAGTCATAGAGATGTACAGCACGGAAACAGGCCCTTTGGTCCAACTCATTCATGCCGACCAGATACCATAACCCAAACTAGTCCCACCTGCCAGCACTTGGCCTGTATCTCTCTAACCCTTTCTATTCATATACCCATCCAGATGCCTTTTAAATGTTGCAATCATACTAGCCTCCACCGCTTCCTTTGGCAGCTCATTCCATAGACACAATACCCTCTCTTTGAAAAAGTTACGCCTTAGGTTACTTTTATATCTTTCTCCTCTCTATGCCCTTTAGTTCTGGACTTCCCCCACCCCAGGGAAAAGATGTTGTCTATTTATCCCATCCATGCCCCTCATGATTTTATAAATCTCAGCCTCCGACGCTCCAGGGAAAACAGCCCCAGCCTATTCAACCTCTTCCCATAGTTCAAATCCTCCAAACCTGGCAACATGCTTGTAAATCTTTTCGGAACCCTTTCAAGTTTCACAACATCCTTCTGACTGCAAAGAGACCAGAATTCCCCAGCAATCACTTCCTTAGCTTCCTAGAATTCTCGGGTACATCTGATCAGGTCCTGGGGATTTATCCACTTTTATGTGTTTAGAGATATCCAGCACTTCCTCCTCTGTAATATGGACACTTTTCAAGATGTCACCATCTATTTCCCCACTTTCTATATCTTCCATGTTCTTTACCACAGTAAACACTGATGCAAAATACTTGTTTAGTATCTCCCCCATCTTCTGCAGTTCCACACATAAGGCCGACTTGCTGATCTTTGAGGGGTCCTATTCTCTCCCTAGTTACCCTTTTGTCCTTAACGTATTTGTAAAAACCCTTTGGATTCTCCTGAACTATTTGCCAAAGCTATCTCATGTCCCATTTTTGCTCTCCTGTTTCCCCTCTTAAGTATACTCCTACTGCCTTTATACTCTTTTAAGGATTCATTCAACCTATCCTCTCTATACCTGACATATGCTTCCTTCTTTTTCTTAACCAAACCCTCAACTTCTCTCGTCATCTAGCATTCCCTACACCCACCAGCCTTTCTTTCACCCTAACAGGAATGTACTGTTTCTAAACTCTCATTATCTCATTGCTGAAGGCTTCCCTTTTTCCAGCCGTCCCCTTACTTGTGAATATCCACCCCCAATCAGCTTTTGAAAGTTCGTGCCTGATGCAGTCTTTCTGTATTGGCCTTTCTCCAATTTAGAATTTCAACTTTGAGATCTGGTCTATCCTTTTCCATCACTATTTTAAAACAAATAGAATTATGGTCGCTGGCCCCAAAGTGCTCCCTCGCTGACACCTCAGTCACCTGCCCTGCCTTATTTCCCAAGAGTAGGTCAGGTTTTGCACCTTCTCTAGTAGGTACATCCACATACTGAATCAGAAAATTTTATTGTACACACTTAACAAATTCCTCTCCATCTAAACCCTTAACATTGCGGCAGTCCCAATCTATGTTTGGAAAGTTAAAATCCCCTACCATAACCACCCTATTATTCTTACAGATAACTGACATCTCCTAACAAATCTGTTTCTCAATTTCCCTCTGACTATTAGGGGGTCTATAATACAATCCCAATAAGGTGATCATGCCTTTCTTATTTCTCAGTTCAACCCAATTAACTTCCTTGGTTTTATTTTAAAAAGGTGACATTTCAGCTCAGACAAAGCATTAAAGGTGTGAGGTTAGAGTCTGTCTGTATCCAAATATTGAGCCAGACTTATTCTATTTCCAAAGTAGAAAGAGGATAGGATCAAAGTGGAGAGGATCTCCATGAAGATTGCGCATATGGACACAGACATCACGTTTCTGCAACAGACATCACGCTTCTGCAACAGATTCTGCATTGTCTGAGCTGAGATGTCACTTTTTTTTCATGAACCCTTAAGTTATCTTGAGAACATGACTGGAAAGAAGTTCTGGGATTTACATATTAATGAATCAAAACCTGCAACTCATTCTAAAGATAAAAGACTTAACAGCAATCTAGATATGTTCAATATAAATTCTGTAAACTTGCTATAAATTCTGTGTCTCATGATCCTGCTCCACAGCTACCTGATAAAGGAGCTGCACTCCGAAAGCTAAACATGTTGGATTATAACCTGGTGTTGTGTGATTTTTAACTTTGTCCACCCCAGTCCAATACAGGCACCTCCACATCAAGAAAAAAAAAATCATGTAATCTTAAACTTCACAAATAAAAATTTTACAGGACTGAAGGATTTTCTGTGTCTTAGTTCTCTGAAGACAACACAAAAATGTAATTTGAAAGAAAATGTAAAATGTAACTTAAAAGAAGTTCTGGGATTCACATATCAACTAACAGAAACCAGCATATCCCATTATAAAAGATAAAAGTTTTAATCTAAGATTGTTTACGGTATCATGTCTCCATGACACTGGACTCCTTTGGCTATAAATTCTGTGCATATGATCTTAACCTCTACAATCACCTGATGAAGGAGTGGCGCTCTGAAAGCTAGTGCTTCGAGATAAACCTGTTGGTACTATAACCGGGTGTCGTGTGATTTTTTTTTAACTTTGTCCACCCTAGTCCAACACCAGTACCTCCAAGTCAAGGAAAAACAATGACCCTTCAGAGGAAGGATTTAAATGCAAAGTCAGTAGAGGCTTGGTATAAAGGTACACAGACAATAACATTGTTACGACCATAGTGTAAACGGAATATCAATAGTCAACACCTATCATTTGACTTTAATACCCAAAGTTTTTGTGGACTAATGGTAATTTTTGAAAATGATACTGACCTAAAATGGCTCATGCCCGAAATATCGATTCTCCTGCTCCTTGGATGCTGCCTGACCTGCTGCGCTCTTCCAGCAACACATTTTCAGCTCTGCTGTAACCATCTGACCAACTTTAAGCAGCTACATGAAATATATGAAAACGGGCTGCTTCTGAATGACCACTTTAATGAAGAGACACCAAAACTCAGTAAGATGTTAATAAATTTGCATCTTTTAGTTTACATGTGATAACTTCACATGTTGGATTAAGAGATTACGTGTGCAGTGCTTCGTTTGAAACAAGAATAGTGGAGTTAGACTTGGAATATAAAAATGTAGCACATTCCTGTTGTGTGTACTGAGCAACAAAGTAGAACATTACATTTACTGATAAGAGCAAGTATCAATGAAGTTCTTCTGTCTCGATCTTGACTCCGCCAATAACACAAAACCTGAAAAAACAGTTAACTAACAAATCAAGGGTATCTGCAAACTTCATAATTCCTGACAAAACAGGACAACAGTTAAGCAGTTGGAACTCCGGTTTCCCTCTCACAGTTCAAAGACTCTTGGAAAAAAAAAGTGTAAACTGCAACTGCCTTTACCTTCCTAAATTACGAGACATGCCTTCCCAACCTGCACAGAATCACAGAAGTATTACAATCCAGAATGCGGTCATTCAACTCATTATGCCTACACAGGCTCATTAAATGAGTATCAGTACCTAGTGTCAATCACCTGCTTTCTTCCCATACCCCTGTACATTACTTTTCTTCAAATAACTATCCAATGCTCTCCTGAATGCTTCAATTGAGCCTGTCTTCACCACATATCCAGGCAGCGCATTCCATGTCATAACTACTCGCTGAATGAAATGTTTTCTTCGTAAGCTTATTATCTTTGTCTGTTTCTACTGTCATGTTTTATTAACTCTTTGGGGGTAGTAGTAGATAATAAAACTACACCCTCTTTCACTCAAGAAAACATTGGAATTGGATTTCCTTCATTTTTAACTTGGGTAGTTGGGCTTAATTGAAGGATGATAGCTGCATGTGAAAAATGAAAAACAATAACAACATAGCAGCCAATGAAGAGTGGGTTTAAAAAAAAATGGAGCTGCGACTCAGCTCAACTGATCATAGCAACATCAATAAAAACAATAAAAGGGCAAATAAATTACTTGGTTTTATACTGAGATATAGCAAACAAAGTTAAGAAAGTAATGTTGCACTTCCTAATATAATGAAGCTGTGGTTTTAAGTAGTGCATTTTGTCCTGGTTTCTTTTCAGAGAGAGATTGAACAAGAGATGACGAACAGTATGTGCAAACAGCTTGCGAGGTCTTGAGTTTTTTTTTTACAAGTGGAACAATAGACGCAGCCTGGATGGGTAAGGCCAGCTCTCACAGACCAGGATTTCTAGGATTTTTAGTTTTCAGTTTTAGATTCAACAATTGTTCTTGGGATCTTAGCAGGTTTGGAAGCCAGTGAATCTCTTCCAGCTACTATATTCTCTCTGAGCTTTCTCTCCGAATTGTCTTTTGATGTTCTTTCCTCCTGAATTGGAGAACTGCATGTAAAGCATGAATTTGACTTTTTGCCAAATGGGATGTTACTGTATTGGAACAGTTACTTCTTAGAAGTAAAATAATCTATTATTCTTTTAAGTTTTCCAATAGAGTTTGATGGGACATTGTAGAGAGAGCTTTACTCTGTATCAAAACCCGTGATGTCCCTGTGCTGGGATTGTTTGTTGGGCGACAGTGTAGATTGAGCTTTACCCTGTATCTAACCCCGTGCTGTTCAAGTTCCTCTTTCTTTTGGTGCATTTTAACAATAGCATTTGAATAAATTGTGTTTTGCTTAACGTCAAGTTGTTTGACCAATCGAATTGCATCTGGAACACAGCACCTCATGTTTACCTTTAAAATAAGAAAAAGTTAGGGTCTGGGCTACCTTCTTAATACATTTTCAGGGTGTCTGGTCTGGTCCGTAAAACTAACACTTCTTTCACTTCTCTTCCCAATAATATTGTGGGTGTACCTACATGAAAAAGAGTGCACTGGTTCAAGGTGGCGGCTTATCAACACATCTGGGACAAATAGGGATGGACAACAAATTCTGACCTAGGCACAGATACCCACACCTTGTAAACAAACAAAAAAGACTTGTAGAAGTTTGTAACAGATCAGAGTAGGGAGTGTTATGCACAGTTTGGAATTCCCTATTAGGGAAGATTATAAAATAAACAGAAAATACAGAGATGTGAAGTACAGTTAGAAAGAAAATGTGAGAAGTAAGAACACTTGCCCTGAAGCTCAAAAATTAAAGAGAATTATTATAAGGGAAATACTAAGAGATCATCTAAACCAGAGCACGACAGCATTAAGTAGGTACAAGTTTAAGATGACTGCAGGAAGAATGAATGAAGATTAGAAAAAGAATTGCGCACAACATAAATGCAACATCATGAAGAGATTTTCTTTAACACAAATAATGTTGAAGCATTAAAAATTGCACCTTCAAATGGGGAAAGTAGTAATGAGTATAGGAAAAGAGCAGAGAATTCTATACATAAGATGTATAATTAATTTTGGTGGTATCCATTGAGAAATCAATGCTGGCAAGGACATCAAAATACCTCCTGCTCATCTAAGACATATTTAATGTCCACTTGAACAAGTGAACAAGCTTCAGTATCACGTCCCAGGTGTTGCAAGTTGATTTCAAAGTATTAGCCTAAATTACTTACTCTAGTCTTTCATTGGAGCTGGAGTAACAACTTGCTGACTCAGAGGTGAGATTCCACCAACTGAGCTGATGGCAGACACAGATTAATCAGTATTCAGCTAAACGCATGGATACTTTTCACTAGTTAGTTGCAGAGACTGAATTGGATGAGTCAAGGATGCATATTTTTAAAGGTGTTATTTATCCATATGGTGGAAGCGAGAAACATTTGCAGAAATTTCCTGAAAGCAAATGCAGAGCAACAACAATGGCCCAAAATAATGTACAAGGGAAAAATAAAACCAAGAATGTTTTAGGCTCCATAAAATGTAATAACAATATCAGACTATAAATCAATTAAATTGATCTCTGCTACACTTTAGATTGCAATTGCCCCATGAGAAGTGTAAAGGCTGACTCAGTTCAATTAAATTGAAATCATAATGCAAGTTGACTAGTGCAGCTTTACTTCATTGACCTGCATCAAAACATTTTGACAAATGCACAATTTATCTCAAATTCCTATAGTACTTATCCAGGGAACACGATGCATGATACAGTTAACGTTTTTTTATTCTAGTATGAGCATATAAGAGATTTAGAATTACTTTAAGAGATTACTTGTATTTACACAGAATAGCACACATAGTAAATTATAGTCCACTCTAAAAGTTAACATGAATTTGCTTTTTGAGTAGACATTTCAATGAAGTGCTTCAATCACTGTTTAAGTGAATATATTTTCTTTAATTATGTTGATAACACAACATAACAATAAACTTGCAAATAGTTGGCATAAACATGACAAACAGTGCAACACTATACTAAAAAAAGTGACTTGACAAAAATTGGATTAAAAGAGCATACTGTTTGTATACTTACACACCACATCACTTCCAAGAGCCATTATTTTTAACCTTAGAATTTGGAGTAAATTTTATAATACTTTTCAGATGTGAAATCATGTTACATCAAATGGACAAAATTATGTAAGCATGAAGTACTCTAACTGATAAATATTTGACCAATGGGAAATATTTTCTTTCTTTCCTCTGTAAGTTGACATTTTGTTTCACAATAAAGCATTTTCAATGTAAATAAATGTAACTGTTACTGGCATACACAGATAAGTACATTGACTGCATTGTATTGAGCCCAACTGATGTTACAACTGTACAAATCAGATCCCTGGCTGAAATCTGGCTTGATAGATCTTATTGCCATTTATTTTGGCTTTAACAAAGTGGTCCTTACCTGAAACACAAACACTCAATGCTGCAGATTTGGTTTTAACAAAAAAGTTTAATGCACAAAAGAAATGAAGATAAAATAGAATAAACCACTATTTATATATAACACAAGTATAAATATTTTGAAATTTGTGATGAAACACAGTCCCAATAATTCTAACAACACTCTTTTGCTGTACTAACACTAGAGAGAAAAGTCCTTTCACTATAATAGAAAAGAGTTTCACTGAACAGATGCATGAATTCCTAGTCCTAAGAATTTGATAGTCTTTTCTTGGAGCCTTTGTACAACTGAGCAAAGACTTTCACAGCTTCAAATAATACCTTCTGGGTTTTAACTAAACATAGGGCGGCACGGTGGCACAGTGGTTAGCACTGCTGCCTCACAGCACTAGAGACCTGGGTTCTCCCCGTGTCTGCGTGGGTTTCCTCCGGGTGCTCCGGTTTCCTCCCACAGTCCAAAGATGTGCAGGTCAGGTGAATTGGCCATGCTAAATTGCCCGTAGTGTTAGGTAAGGGGTAAATGTAGGGGTATGGGTGGGTTGCACTTCGGCGGGGCGGTGTGGACTTGTTGGGCCGAAGGGTCTGTTTCCACACTGTAAGTAATCTAATCATTCTAGAACACCATAAGACAAAGGATCAGAAGTAAGACAATTAGCCCAGCGAGTATGCTCCACCATTCAATGTGATCATGAAATCTGATAACTTTCAACGCTACCTTTTGGTCTGGACCTTAAAGCTAAACCACATGCGCTGAACTAACACATTTCACAACACTTCTCAGGAGGAATTGTTTACACATACAGTTTCAGCTAAGACTTCTGCAAAGCTTGCCAGCCTGAAACTCAAAAGCTTTTTTTCAAGCTGTGGGCATTTCCTGTAAGTGAAAAAAATTTCTGAACTTCTAAACAACGCTAAATGCACAACTGCTTACTTTGTTTGCACATAAAATTTTCCTAATGAAAGCAAAACCCCATTACGCTTCACAAACTCTCTCTCTCACATTTTAAAAAAAACCATGGCTACGGCAGTACTTGCAAGTTAATCGTTAAATCTTAAATCAAAACCAAGTGAAACTAGCTCAAATCCAAACTAAAGTAACTGATATTCAAATATACACAAATCACATTGCTTACATCACAATTGTAAAAATCTTCAATCACAATAATCAGCTTACATTGATGATACCTCATGCTAATAACGTAGACCCTTCTCTACTTAAAAGATGAATACAATCATAATCAAGTTAAAATATTTCTGATATGTTTAAAGTTGCATTCTAAAACTGGTTATTTCTCAAAGTCAAAATTAATTACATATACATTGCACAAACTGTTTTAATAACCTGTAAGCATGAGAGTACAATGCGTATAGTAATATAAATAACCTTTTGTACGTAGTAAAATCAACTTCACATAAATTTGAGTGGTATTTTGGAATATTGGATTTTATAGAACAATACTACCACAGATGTTAAAAAAGGCCATTCACAGTCTATAAACATAGTTAAAATTAACATAAAAAACATATGCGATTTATTAGTTTCCACTTAGATTACATTTAATTCTGGCAAGGTAGCTACTTCAACCAAAAGACAGGATAAGCCTTCATTAGATTTCATGAAGCACTGCAACTTATAAATGAATATCACAACTACAAGAAAATGTTACTAGAATCTACCAATTAAGGAGACCCTGCAAAAATAATAAGAATTGTCTAAATACTGGGACTATCAGACTTTTGTTCTTTAGTTTTAAAAATAGTGAAATATACTGCAAGTTTTAAGAAGTCACAATTGAAATTATAATTGTGAAGCTTTTTTCTATAAATTGCATTATCAATTTACACAAAACTCTGTTTAACTTTTTCCAGGTGACTAGTGACATGTGCAAACTGGCATACCAACAGACAATTATGCGGATAAACTTAATAAAAATGCCCAACTGATCTATGATAAGTGAAAGCACAGCGTCATACTTGATCTCTCCACAGTTTTTAACATAAATCTATAATGCAATTTTCCTTTATATCTTCCCCTCTCCAGTCTGTCATCACAGTACCATCCTTGACTAAACCAGTCTTGTCTGTTCTCATCCAGCCACCAAATTTCATGTAACAGCTTCCTTCCCAATGCCCAAAGTCACTTCACAAATGACCATTGTTCCATCTATATTCATCTTCAAATCCTCATTTACACACAGCTGTTCATTAGCAAGATCTCAACTACAATGCCTTTGGAATTGCTCCTACATTGCATTCTATGTATTCCATAAACAAGTATATTCAAGTCTCAATGTATATCAACATTTAGAAATTGCACAGCTATTACAAAACATTTTACTTTTCTCCTCGAATAGGGAGAATAAACTCACGACTTTGAACCTAATTGATGGTAATACTCAATGTCAAATCCAGAACGAGACTTGACTGGATAGATCATAAGTTATATTTTGCTTTTCGTTCACTATGGAGGTCTGTTACTAAACATACTCACAAGATAAGGGGCATGGATCGGGTAAATACGCAAAGTCTTTTCCCTGGGGTTGGGGAGTCCAGAACTAGAGGGCATTGGTTTAGGGTGAGAGGGGAAAGATATAAAAGAGACCTACGGGCAACGTTTTCACGCAGAGGGTGGTACGTGTATGGAATGAGTTGCCACAAGAAGTGGTGGAGGCTGGTACAATTGCAACATTTAAGAGGCAGTTGGATGGGTATATGAATAGGGAGGGTTTGGAGGGATATGGGCCGGGTGCTGGCAGGTGGGAGTAGATTGGGTTGGGATATCTGGTCGGCATGGACGAGTTGGATCGAAGGGTCTGGTTCCATGCTGTACATCTCTATGACTCTATGAGGTCAATGTGCTTTTAACAAAATATAAAAGCTTGAACACAAACAAAAAAGCAAACAAACTATGTTACAGTACACAAGAAATATTTAACAGTTTTATTGCAAAAATCTGAAAGACAGATTCAACATTTTTACCTAAAACCTCAGCAAAGGGCCCCTGTTCAGCTATCACAGTTTTAGTAGGCTTGTCAGCAAATATGTGTGCATTTGATGCTATTTTCTTTAGTTACTATCTCCTCCCAAAACCTTTAGTCAAGTTGCTAACTCAGCTCACTTGCTACCAGCAATTGTTCCTTAAACCCACGTTTTAAGGAACCTTGAAAAATGGCTTTGCTCCCTGATAACTCCACACCGTTACTGGCATTTTCTCCAATGCACCTCAGGAATTATTTTCCCAGCCCTGACTTGTTGGACTGTTTATAACTGCACCTCTGTTGTTAAATCTCTTCCCTTTGAGCGTACCGGATTCTGTCTCAATGAGCTACCTTCTGGGCACCTATCCCTTCGGGTTGCAAACAAAGTCAGCAAACACATTAGCAGGTAAATGCTCAGAGGGCGGTGATGCTGGTAGGTAATTTCTCTTTAAATATGTCCAAACAAATTTCTTTTACTCTGGAAAATTCACTTCTTACAAAGTTCACGGTCTTCCAAGGTCGACTGAATGCAACGAGACTGCACAGTGTCATAATCTTTTGATGGTCTGTTGGCTAATCATTCTCAAGTTGCTGATGCATTTTTCATTCCAAGTTGTATAAATGTGCATTGATAATGTCCATTTGGGAATATTCCTTTGGCTGTATCAGTCAATGAGACTTGCAAAATCCCTTTATTTAATTATGTTTTGTGACAAGCCATGCTTGCCCAATTCTCTGAACACCATCCTCCAACCATTGTCTCAAATAACTATGGTAATGTGCCACTGGAATTTTGTGACTCACTCGTGAAATCTTGTCACCACTGTCAGATAGAACAATCATGAAACTGTCTATTGCTCACTTTTGGCTGGCCTCTGTTTGCTCATAAGCACTTTGACGTTTAAATAAAAATACTCAGATTTGATAGCTAAGTAGGCTATTTGATACAGTTCTCTCAACTTAGGATTTACCTGTTGCCTTTCTGTTAAAGATGATGGGCTAAACAGGTCAGCCTCATTCTCTTTTATTTTATTTTCAAAACTAGCGTCAAATAATTGAATTTACATGTCACCCTCCCCTTTTGCATAGACTCTTCCTGTTTTATTCTATGGGCTTTGAATCAAATCATAACACAATCCAAGAGGCTTCTCCTATAGTAACTAAGTTTCCTATACTTTTATTAAATGTGGGAATACCCTTATTAAGGCTAAAATTTTTGATCCAGCCAGGTCACACCCCAAGATAAAATCAATTCCTTCAATAGGGGTTTGCGGTATTACTCCAACTACAACTCTCCACTTACAAAGTTACAATAATTCAATGCTATACAATAGTACCAATTTGCAACATCTACATATGCCTCCAATTAATATATTTACAGTTCCTCTTCCAGAGGGCTCATGAATCATCACTCAAGATCAGTGACTAGTTTGCACCCATGTCTCAATACATTTATTGGTTTGCCTACTTGATTAGAAGGATTAAAAAATATCTCCCAATTTTGAAATAAAATATTCAGAACCTCCAGTAGTCTGATCTTCTTTAACAAAAATCAAAAATAAGCTCCTTGATTCTCCCAAGCCATCTCCCCTTCCTAGCAGTCTCTAAAAGTTGTACATTAAAGATTCCATGATAGTATTTCAGAGTAAAAGGGGAATTTTCCGAGACAATATTTATTCCTCAACTACAAACAAATTTTCTTGTTATAACTGCATTGTATTTTTGGATCATTGCTATGCAGTAAGCAACTGCTGCATTTCTTCCATAACAGAATAATTATACTTCCAAAGCATTTCATTGTATTTAAAGTATATCAAAACTTCCTCAGGTCATGAAAGGTATGATATAAACATATGTCTTTCAATAATCTCCTTCAGCCTGGCTTGTTTCGCATTACCACACTCTCAGTCTTTGCCCAAGGTCCCCAGCATCACAGGTACCAGTCTGTCAACTCGATTCACTCACGTAATACCAAGAAACGGTTGCAGGCACTGAACAACGCAAAGGTTACAGGCCCTGACAACATTCCAGCAACAGTACTGAGGACTCATGCTCCAGAACTTGCCACACGTTTAGCTGTTCCCATACAGCCCATCTACCCAGAAATGTGGAAAATAACTCAATTGTGTCCGAAAAAGCAAAAGCAGAATAAATCCAAACGGGCCAATTACCACCTCATTTGTAACTCTTGGTTATCAATAAAGTGATAGAATATGTCAGCAACAGTACTATTAAGGAGTAAGTGCTTCACAAAACAAAGCCGTTCTCTGATGCCCAGATTGGATTCCACCAGGGGGAGTTTGGACCTCATTACAGCCTTGGTTCAAACCTGGATAAGAGAGCTGAATTTCAGAGGTGGGGTGAGGTGAGAGTGACTGGTCTTGACATGAAGGCCACATGTGACGCAGTGTGGCATGATGCAGCCTTAGCAAAACTGCAATCAATGGGAATAGGTGAAAACTCTTCATTGACTGGAGTTAGACCTGGCACACAGATGACGATTGTGGTTGTCGGAGGTCAGTCATCTCAGCTCCAGGACATCTCAGCAGGAGTTCCTCAGGGTAGTGTCCTAGGGCCAAACATCTCCAGCTCCTTCATTAATGATTATCCTTCCAAAAGTGAAAATGTTCACCCACAATTGCACAATGTTCTGCACCATTTGCAACTCCTCAGACACTGGAACAGTTCATGTCTAAATTCAACAAGACCTGGACAATATCCAAGCTTGATCTGAAAAGTAGTATGCAATATTTATGCCATACAAATGCTAGGCAATGACCATCTTTAATAAGAAACAACCTAACCACTGCTGTTCAACATTCAATGGCACAGCATCATTGAATCCCCAACTATCAAAATCCTGGGGAAGTTATCATTGACCTGAAACTAAATTCAACTGACGCTATAAATACAGTGGCTAAAGCAGCAGTTCAGAGATTAGGAATACTACAGCAAGCAATTCATTGCCTGACTCCCCAAAGCCTATCCACCATCTATGAGACACAAATGACAAGCATAATGAAATACTCCTCACTTCTGGATGAGTGCAGCTCCAACAAAACTCAAGAAGCTTGGCACAATCCAGGACAAAGACCTTTTTGACTGTCACCACATTCATAAACATCCACACTCTCCACCACTGGTGCTTAGTAGCAGCAGTGGGTAACATCTATAAGATGCAATGCAGAAATTCACCAAAGAACCTTATGCGGCACCTTCAAATCCTATAAGTGACATCTAGAAAATAAATGGCAGCAAATATATGGGAACATCACCACCAATAAGGTCCCCTGCAAGTCATTCAAATTCTGACTTTGAAGCAGTTTGCCATCCCTTCACTACCACTGGGTCAAAAGCCTGGAAATCCCTCCTTAAATGCATCGAGAGTCGATTCACAGCACATGGATTGCAGTGATTCAAGAAGGCAGCCCAACACCACCTTCTCAAGGACAACTGGGGCTGGGCAATAAATGCTGGCCTGACCAACAACACCCATGTCCCATAAATGAATTAGAAAACAAATACATCTGACCCCTGGACCATGGTCCCTGAATCTGACTTATCCTTGTTAATGTCTTGTCTATTCACTTTTTCAAAACAAATTTCACTCCATTGCCGTTGTCCGAGTGCTGAAATGCTAAATACTTTGAATATTATTATAGCTTCATAATATGTTACATAATACAGTTAATAATGTATATGTCTCTACAAACCTAAATCGTCATAATGCTTTGCAGAAATAATCTGTCATATTAGCACAATATAAAACAAAAAAGCATTTAAACTATTTTGCATTCTTCCAATACTTTGCAGTAATGCTAATATTTGTGTGAAAGTTCTTTTAACATAAAACAACTACCATATCCAAGAATAAAATTTATCAAAATAAGTTTGACCTTACTTTTATTTTAGATTCCAGCCTTATTCAACTTCAAGAAACACACATCACTGTGGCATCGGAACACATTTGAAGGATTTTCAACGATGAACAAATTCATAACAAAAACTTTTTCAACTGAAAATCAAGTTCATGTATAATGAATGGAAGGTCTTAATGTGTCGAAATATTAACATACATAAAGGCACAGCACTCTTCAGCACCGTGTGTAGCATTAAGATGTGCTAACATAGCTGTTCCATCTCTCAGCACATGCCTTGCTGAGAAGTTATTGTGTCATAAATAAGGAAAAAGGCATCATCCAACATCAAAGTTTCTCCAGTATAAAATAACTAGCCCAGTCGGAGTTGATCTGACAGATGTTAGCAACAGCTCATTGTTACACAGATAATTGTCAGTGGAGGTAAAGGTTTTTATACCTTCAGGTTAACTGCAAAAAATATTTGCAGTCTAGCAATTGCCTGTAAATTTAGTACTTCAGCATCATATGAGATCAAAGCCCTGTCCTAGAACATACAATTTGTCTCACTGAACTATCAAAATAAAAACAGAATCATAAAACATCATTGGAAGAATATAATTATTCACCTTTCTTGCAGCATGGATGTCAAAGAATGGTTTGTTTCGAACACTGAACGGTTCCCTTGTTTTGTCAATCTGCCCACTCTTCATTTTTTCATGTCGTGGCTGAATGATCTCCTTCTCAATACAGCTCAATCGAACATTAAAATCACAGTCGCCAACTGGCTTCCCCTACAAGGAAAGCAATTGTGTTTTTTAATGTCAAAAAGATAACATATATTTGTTTATAAAAAGAAAAACAGATTTTCTTTTTACTTTACCGACTACTTGTAGCTTCACTATGAACTTGGAGTGTCAAAACAAAGCAGACTATCCAGCCCCTAAAGGTTGCTTTTGTCATTCAAGTGGTCACAGCTCATCTGCACTGCAACCTTTTCCTAACTACCTTTGTTCCATAACCATGATGCATTTACCTAAAAAGAATGCTGACTTAGGGCTTCAAATTTAAATTCAGCTGATGAAGGCTTGAGAATAAAGATCAGAGTGTAGAGGCATGAAGTTAGGTGCTTGAGGCTCATAAAGGTGGTACAGGTAAAATAGAAGAGACGAAATAGGTTAGGTATGAAGTTGAGTGTTCCTGCACAGTGGGAACAATAGCAGCAACCAATTGAGATTGTTGGCATCAGAGGTGCCATCAGTAAATGAATGAGCAAACAGAAACTGGTAGAATACTGAATGGACAGCTGGGAGATGAAATTAATTATTCTCATTGGATGGTTCTAAGTGGTAAGAGAAAAGAAGGAAAACAAAATAGAAATTACTGGAAAAGCTCAGTAAGTCTAGCAGCAGCTTTGAAGAGAAATCAGAGTTAATGTTTTGGGTTCAGTAGCCCTTTCTCTTCATAGATGCTGCCAGAACTGCTGAGCTTTTCCAGCAACTTCTGTTTTTGTTTCTAATTTACAGCATCTGCAGTTCTTGTGGATTTTAAAAGAAAAGAAGGGTTCATGACATGCTTCATTACAAGTGCCAAACCATGTACAAACTATATCATTATTTACAAGTTAGTATTGGAAAGGAGCACATATAATGGATCTGGGAAATGGCGTTACATACATGCAAACATCAGCACCAGAACAATGGGCCAATGGCCTCCTCCCCAGTCTGTATTCTTTTCCCATTCTATAAAACTCTTCATGAGTTTTATAGAATCAATGGAAGAGATTTGGAAATAGAAATAGAAAATTATGGGAAAGTTCAGTAGGTCTGGCCACATTAACCTTCTAGGTTTGTAACCTTTCATCAATATTTTGACTTTGGAATGTTGGTACTGAACTGACTTTAAGATGATGCCTATACCCCATCCTTCGTACAATCTCTCAGCTTGGTAAAAGTCTGTCTCTATGGTTTGGTTTTGATGTGCTAAGCCCATTATACAGATAAGTTCTAACCATTAAAGGGTTAACACATTTATGGAGTGAAATTTTGTCTGTAGTTAGAGGGTGAAGATCTGCAGCTCATCAGATTACTGCCCCTTACAAGAAAAATACCCAGACTTTATTACTGCCAATACCTGTTATATATGACCTATCAGTGAGTTACTGAGTCACCATTGGTTAGGAGGGAAATCCAAGTGTCTGAAGTATTATAATTAGTCCAATTACAATAAAGTATTACAAAAGAAAAATACTGAAGATGCTGGAAATCTGAAAGTGAAAATAGAAAATACTGCAAACACCCAACAGGTCAGTCAGTATCTGTAGAAAGAAATAAAGTTAATGTAAAAGATCACTGACCTTCCTTCATGTGTGAGATGCAATACAAATGCAAGCTTTTATCGGTAAACATTGTGAAAAGAAGTTTTTAAAATGTTCAATGTCAAGAAATGCTGCTTTCCATCTTCCTTATAGTGTAGAATGTAAACAAACGGATACGTCAGAAAAGTCAGCAACTCTGATTCAAGCCTGAGGAAGTCTAATATTTTAGGTCGGATGATCCTGGTTTCCGCTTAATTAAGTAGTTGCATTCACACAACAGAGCTCAAGCTTCTTCTTGTTACAGGATACAAAATCAGAAACAGATGTTAATCCCCAGGGCCACAATTGCATTTGGAGCTATTGATTAAGTTTGGGGATGTTGCCAACTAAGCATGAAACCAAGGTTCTGCTCAATCCAAAATGCAATGTTCCCTCAGGGAAGGTAAATAAATGTGCTGATTTTTCATAATGGGTAACCTTTTTTTAAAATCTACACGTGTAAGTCAAATAGACAGGCGGGAAGCGCAATGCATAGATTAAAGTTCTACATTTGGCAGGAAGCAAAGAACCAGACTGAACATTTAAATTATTCACGTGAGTCATAATGCTGCAATTCTGACTCAGAAATGACTTCCTGCTATAAATTTTGGCACTATGCTGTATGTTTTCCTGGATTCAGCATAAACAGCACTTCCTTCAATGAAGACTTTAGTTTTACTGTCCTAATCATACAACACTGTAATCCAGGAGCTACAACAATGAAATCTACTATCTATAGTAGAGAAACTTTCAAACAAGGCTAGTTTTGTAGCAAGCAGATTTATTTTAGATGAAGAACCAGAACATTAATAAAATTATTTATACGAAAAATCAAAGCCTACCACTATTACTAGCTGAACTTGACTTATAGATGAGTAACTCTACAATTTATGGGTTCTAATCTTAAAATAATTCTCTTCCACTGCATCAGTTAATATCTATCCATCCAGCTCAACAGGTAGCTAAAGATGCAACCTGTAAAGGTCAAGTTCCATTCCAGGAACATGAACGAAAAAAACTAGGCTGAGACCACAGCACAAAATTCAAGGAACTCTGCACCATCAGAGATAGCATCTTTCTTTTTGAATTGAATTGAATTTATTGTCATGTGTACCAAGGCACAGTGAAAAGCTTTGTCTCGCAAGCAATACAGGCAGATCACATAATTAAATAACATAATAAGTAAATAATAGGTCAACAGTGGCAAAACAAAAACACAGGACAGACAAATGCTAAGAGTTTGAGAGTCCATTCAGTATTCTAATAACAATAGGGTTGATACTGTTTCAAAACCGGCTGGTACATATGTTCAGGCTTCTGTACCTTCTCCCCAATGGTAGAGGTTGTAGAAAAACATTGCCAGGGTGGAATGGATTTTTGAGAATTCTGGTGGCCTTTCTTTGACAGTGGGCCTGGTAGATGGATTCTATAGATGGGAGGTTGGCCTTTGTGATTGTCCGGGCCAAGTTCACCACTCGCTGTAACCGTCTCCAATCTTGAATGGGACAGTTGCCATACCAGGTAGTGATACATCCAGACAGAATGCTCTCGATGGCGCACCTATAAAAGTTGGCAAGGGCATTCACTATCATGCCAAATTTCCTCAGCTGCCTGAGGAAGAGGAGACATTGTTGGGCCTTTGTAACCAGTGCATCCACATGAAAGAAAGCTTGTTGTGGACGACCATTCCCAGGAGCTTGACAGTCTCCACTCGTTCGACATTTGTACTATTAGTGTTGGGGAGGCAATTAGTAACATCGCGCCAAAAGTCAATATTGATTTCCTTGGTTTTGCCAGCATTGAGAGCTAGGTTGTTTTCAGTACACCATTTTTCCAGGTATTCCGCCTCCCGTCTGTACTGTGTTTCGTCGCCATCTGAGATTCGACCGACTGTGGTGTCATCAGCGAACTTGTAAATGGCATTAGTCTGGTATTTGGTGACGCAGTCATGGGTATACAATGAGTACAGTAGGGGGCTGAGTACGTACTCCTGGGGGGCTCCAGTGTTGAGTGTTAGTGAAGAAGATGAACTATTGTCCCCAATCTTCATTGACTGTGACCTGTGGGTCAGGAAACTGAGGATCATGTTGCAGAGAGTGGGGCTTAGTCCGGGATGATTTATTAAAGATTCCCTGCCAAGGAACATTGTAAATGTAACACTATTTGAAGGGGAGCAAAGGAAAGATCCCCACTATTTATTTTTAGCCAACTTTCACTAAGGAGATTTACAGATTGTAACATAGTGAGGCATGTCCAAAACACAATCAGTGCTGGCAACTCTAAACTCTGTTGATCCAGGCTCAACTCAAACCCAAATAATACAAAGGATCTTGGCGATCTGAACTAAAAACAGAAAGTGCCAGAGAAACTCAACAGGGCTGGCAGATCTTTGGAGATAGAAACAAAGTTACTGTTTCAAGTTCAAGATGATTCTCCTTTAGAACAATTAGAACTATGCCAAAGTAGTCATATTAGACTCAAAACATTATTTTTATTTCTATCTTAAAAGGTGCTGTCAGGCCTATTGGGTTTCTCCAGTATGGTTTTATTTTATGATGACATCCAATTCCATCTCACCACCACCTTTCTCAAGCATTGCCTGGATCTTGGACATAAACTGGAGGTTCATGTCACAATTTGAATCTACAGACCAAATGAAAAAATTAGAAAGGGTAAATTGATAACTTGAAATCAATTTTTAAAAGTAAAAACTACAACAGAGTTTAAGTCTGCAGTATTACAATATAGAAACTTCTGCATTTGATGCCAGTGTACTCCTAGCAGAAGTAAGGAAAATTACGTGAGGATTTGAAAATTCTGTCCTTGAAAATTGAATGATTAAAAGTTCATATCAGAAATTAGAATTTCAAGATAAAGAACAGAAAAGAAAAAAGGGAAGAGAAAAAAAATACAGGAAAGGGAAGAAAAGAAATGATAAAGGCAGGAAAGAACATGGAGGGAAGAGAGAATTTAAATATAAACGGCAAAGTAATTGAATAATGAGAGTTTGAGCTGAGGATCAGAAAATGAATGGCCCATGAATACACCACTAGCTCTCAGGTTTTAAGGAATTTTTTTTCTTTTCCTGTGTGATTAAATGAGAATGGATCTAATCTCATTCATCCCGTGTCTGCGTGGGTTTCATTCGGGTGCTCCGATTTCCTCCCACAATCCAAAGATGTGCAGGTCAGGTGAATTGGCCATGCTAAATTGCCCATAGTGTTAGGTGCATTAGTCAGAGGGAAATGGGTCTGGGTGGGTTACTCTTCGGAGGGTCGGTGTGGACTGGTTGGGCCGAAGGGCCTGTTTCCACACTGTAGGGAATCTAATCCTGTGGATCAGTATGATAGAGGAAAAAATTTTATTTTGAAGGTGCCACATTGGCTACTGCATAAGACACTCTTAAATGATGTCAACAAGCCTCTCAAATGATGGAAGAGGTAAAACTAAATAAACATGTTTATTTAATACTTTTCATGATCTTAGCATATTCCCAAATATTACAATGCAAATGAATGATTTGATGGAGCCGGTGTTGGATTAAGCTGAACAAAGTTAAAAATCACACAACACTAGGCTTTAGTCCAACAGGTTTATTTGGAAGCACTAGCTTTTGGAGCGCTGCTTCTTCATCAGGTGGCTGAGATGAAGAAGCAGTGTTTCAAAAGCTAGATCTTCCAAATAAGCCTGTTGGACTGTAATCTGGTGTTGTGATTTATAACAATGCAAATGAAGCACATTCAAGTGATTTTCATACCTCGTATGCAAATGAGGCAGTCCATGCCCACACAGCAAGGAACAACAAGTAGCCCAAGAGAAATGACACGGCAATCCGTGAGGTTAGTTGGGGTCTAAATGTTAGCCAGGAAAAAGGGACAGTTGCCCAATTGTTCTAACAGTGACAAGAGATATTTTACATCTACCCCTGAGGACAGATGGGACTTTTGTGGGAGATAGCGCCTTGGTGTGGATCCTCAGCAACAAAGCCTTGACAATTTACGCCTAGAAAACAAAAAAGGCTCAATACATTAGATCTCTACTGCTTACAACACAGCCTTGGCATCTCATCACCAATGAAGCAGTCCTTTCTAGGGCACCCATAATAGTGTTAATCAAGCAAAGGAGGATTTGAGCTGCCATGGGTATAAAAACAAGATCAAAGATATTGAAATAACTGCACAGAGGTTGGTATCCCATCACCAAGTCAACTTTTATTTCCGTTTACACAGTACATGGGCTCTGACCAGCAAGCTCAGACCCAGTCCCGAGAAGGATGAAGCTTTCTGAATCTCCTGATTAAGTCTGTCAGCCAGGGCTCCCTGATTGGAACAGGATAACAACCCCAATCAAGGATTTCACAGTCAAAGAGATCCACCTGGCCCTTGTTCTAATCACTACAAATATGCTATACAGGGAGGTCAACCATGCTAAGAGACCAGAAGATTACTGAACCCTCCAACATAAGAATGAGAAACTTTGTGTGCCCATCGGCACTGTTGGATAGTTTCAAGCTCAACTTAACGTAAATGGATAGAAAGGTCTCAGCAGAAAGGTCTCTCAATTATGTTCAATTTCTCCATTCCTTAAAACGACCTCATTAGCAGTATATTATTTTTCTGTATTTATTAAACCATTTGTCTCTTCAGCAGAAAAGTGAAACTGAAATGATGCTGATAGACTTCCACACTTAATGAAGTTACCTTCCCCAGCCCCACCTCCACCAGGCATCATTATAGGGTAAATAATAAACTGACAAAAAGGTCTTCCTAAAAATAGCATTTATTCTTCAAAAGACAGCAATGATGGAAAATGATTACTAAAAGTAGGTGGTTTTCTCCTTTTGATTCAACATAGTTTAATGTTTTTAGCTCTGTTTATACAAGCATTCATAAACTTGCCTCAATCCATCCCACTACTTTATCATTCACATTTTCAAAACTCATCATCCAAGCCACGCCCATGTTGAAAATCTGAGCTTAGGAACTATCATTTGAAACCAAATTATTGCTCACTTTCTAATGATTAAACTTTTTCAACCGCTTTCCTGATTTGGAAATAATACCAGAGTTCCACATAAAATCAGTGTTAGGATTATATTTTTTCTAAACCAAACATCTACAAACATTTCACTGGAGTGGGACATCATAGTGAATGCCATAAGTTATACTTTAGTCTGCAGCCTTCAGCTAAAAACAAATGTGCAATATAATAAGATTAAGCAGAAGTTGACAACACACAGAAAGTGATGAGGTATCTGAGACATCAAGTGAACAACAGAGCAAATAGACTTTTGCCTTAGAATTAAAGAGGAACAACCGAGGAGGAAATACAATGAATGATACTCAAATCAGGTACAGAATGAAATAAAGATAATGAAAAATAAAATTTCTATTTTTTTTTAATCCAAAGATTTCAGAAATCCAATAGCATTGTGAAGATTTTAAAATTCATATTGAGAATTCTGCTGTGACTTTGACTTGTGAATGACATGACATTTCTAACCTTCTATTTAGCCACTACCAGTAACTGTCAAATGTAGTCTATCACTGATAGTCACAGAGATGTAAGCATGGAAACAGATCTTTCGGTCCAATTCATCCATGCCAACCAGACATCCTAACCTAATCTAGTCCCATTTGCTAGCACTTGTCCCAAATCCCTCTAAAGCTTTCCTATTCATATACCCTTCCAAGTGCCTTTTAAATGTTGCAATTGTTCTAGCCTCCACCACACTGTCTGGCAGCTCATTCCATACATGTACCACCCTCTGCGTGAAAAAGTTGCCCCTTAGGTTTCTTTTATATCGTTCTTCTCTCACTCGAAACCTATGACTTCTAGTTCGGGACTCCCCGACCCCAGGGAAAAGACTTTGTTTATTAATCCTATCCATTCCCCTCATGATTTCATAAACCTCTATAAAGTCACCCCTCAGCCTCTAACGCTCCAGGGAAAACAGCCCCAGCCTATTTGGCCTCTTACTATAGCCACATCCAACCCTGACAACATGCTTATAAATCTTTTCTGAACCCTTTCAGGTTTCACAACATCCTTCCGATAGCAAAGAGACCAGAATTGCATGCAACATTCCGAAGTGACTTAACCAATGTCCCATACGGTCGCAACATGACCTCCCAACTCCTATACTCAATGCTTTGGCCAATAAAGGAAAGTATATCAAACGTCTTCTTTACTATCCTATCTACCTGCAACTCTACTTTCAAGGAACGATGAACCTGCACTCCAAGGTCTCTTTGTTCAATAACACTCCCCAGGACCTTACCTCAAATATGTAATCCTTGACTATTCACTTTGACATAAGCTTGTATAAAATTTGAATTGATTTTTGTAATGAAACTTTGGAATCTAAAAGAAAAACGATTTATTTTTCTTTGTGGAATGTGAGTTTTCTTGGCAAAACTGTCATGCGTTGTTCATCTGTATTTGCCATTGAGGTGTTTATGGCAAACTTGAATGACTGCAGTCCAACTGGTATACATGCACTGTTAAGAGTGGAGTATGACGATTTTGGTTCATGAAACGGTTTTGTTTGTTCACAGATGTGAGCACCACTAGTTAGGGCAGCAATTAAAGCCCATCTCTGATGATTTGTAGAAGATAGTTGCGAGCTGGCTTCTAGAAACCCTGCAGTTCTTGAGATGAGTATACCCAGAGTGACATGAGGAAGAATTTTGACCCCGCAATAGTGGAGGAGCGGTGACATTGTTCCAAGTCAGGATGGTGTGTGGTTTGATGAGGAACTTCCAGGGTGAGGTGTGACCATGCATCTGTCCTCCTGTCCATCTAGGTGTTAGAGGTCATGTGTTCGGATGGTACTGTTCGAGAAGCTTGCACAAGTTATTGAAGCATATTTTGTAAAAGATAGACTGATGCTACTGTGCAATATGGTGAAGGAAAGGAATGTTGACTGTTGAAGTGGAATAGGTGCAAATCAAACAGGGTGCTTTTTCCTGGATGATGTTAAACTTCTTCAGTGTTGATGGAGCTCTGCCGAACCATACAAATGGAAAGTATTCCATCACACCTTTGAGTAGTGTCTGAGAATACATTGGACAGGTACAGGGGAGACAGGAAGCAAATTACGCCTCTGATTTGCTCTTGTGGAACAGTGTTTAAATGGCTGGTCCAATTCAATATCTGGTCAATGAGAATGTCAGGATGCTGATCGTGAGGAGATACAATAATGGACATGCCACTGAACATTAAGGGAAGATTGTTTGATTGTCTCTTGATGGAGACAGTCATTGCCTGGGATGAATGTTATTTGTCACTGATGAGCCCAAACTTGAATACTGTCTTTGTCTTGCTGCATATGTCCTTGAGCTGTTTCAGTATCTGAGGGGACACAAATGATGCTCGATACTATGTAATCACCACTCACTTTGCTGCCACTGTGCATCGGTGACAATGTGTTTCATCTACAAGATGCTGTGCGGTAACTTGCTCAAGCTCCTTTAACACCACCTTCCAAACTGCAATCTCTCTCAGCAAGAAGGACAACAGCAGCAGATAGATAGGACCACCACCACCTGCAGGTTTGTCTTCAAGCCATACACTATCTAGATGTAGAACTATATCACTGCACCATCATGGTCACTGAGTCAAAATCCTGGAACTCCCATCCTATTAGCACTGTGATGTAATGATTCCCTAAACAATGTAGAGATTCAAGAAGGCTGCTAACTACCACCTTCTGACAGGCAATTAGGGATGAACAACATATGCTGGACTAGTCAGTAATGCCCACATCCCAGAAATGAACAGGGAAAAATTATATTTGAGTTATATTGGATTTGAAATATTAAATCTGTTTCTCTCTGTACAGATACTGCCAGACTTGCTGAGTTTCTAGCAGCATTTTGTGTGTTTGTTTCAGATTTCCGGCATCTACAGTATTTTGCTTCTATAAAACTAGATCATCACTCAGCCAGTGCTGCTGGGCCAAAATCCTGGAACTCCGTTCTTAACAGTACTGGGGTTGAGGACATAATGCATTAATTATACACCAAGCCCATGCTCACCTCAAAGAGACATTTACCAGCAAAAGAAAAATTTAAAACACCAAATGTACTTTTAAACATGGACAGTAATTTAAGAGTAATAATCTAACATTTATCAGGAACGGGAATGAATCTCAGCTCTGTCATTCCTTTATCATAGAGTACAACCTAAGCAATTGTTAAATGTATCCTACAATCCCTATCCTCTCCAGAATCCTATCTGTACTCTTCATCTACAAGGCCTATCCTGACCCCAAACAATGTATACCTTTCAACTTCTCTGGTAGAAAAGCGATGTCCAAACTTCCTAATTATTTAATCCCTTATCCCCAATATTGATTACTGCACGAATGACTGATTTTACCCATTTCCTTCATAATTTTTAATTCTTAAAACTCCTAAATTCTTGTTCTAGCTTTACAAGGTTTCTCCTGTGCCTACAATACTATATGAAGACTTACAACATTCTGAGAGTTGATCTTTATGAGAGCACCAAGTAAACCACAAAAAACATTCACATTAATAGTGCTATGTTTAAAAGCACAAGATATGGAGGGTACATGCCAAACATCGTGCACTGTGTATCAATATAAAAATATCCTCCAGGGATGTTAGGTTGTTTCATTTGCCTCAATGCTTATCACCGTGTTTTGCAAATTGAGCACAAAGTTCCACAATAGAATTCAATATTTTATGTTTCATAATTCCAATGACTTTATTTTATCATTTTAACATGGTGAAACAAGGAAAAACATCCCACTGCTGTTTCTTATCGCTGCAGATACCACTTTTCAACATGCTTTTATGAAATTGCTTATTTTTGCCTGAAGAAAAAGATTAAATTATAATTCTGACAACAGCTACCATGTAATGTTACACAGCAATTTTACATTCTAGACTCAAGCAAACTTCCAGAAGCCTGGACCATCAAATACATTATTAATAAAATGCTTGTATCTTTATGAAGAATTCAATAAATTCGAGTCAGTACGGGTGGAAATTAGGAACAGCAAGGGAGCAGTCACCTCATTAGGGGTCTACTACAGGCCCCCCAATAGCAGCAGAGAGATGGAAGAAAGCATAGGTCGGCAGATTTTGGAAAAGTGTGGATGTAGTAGGGTTGTTGTAATGAGTGACTTTAACTTTCCCAATATTGATTGGGACCTCCTTCGAGCAGAAGATTTGAATGGAGCTGTTTTTGTAAGGTGTGTTCAGGAGGGTTTCCTAACTCAGTACGTTGACAGGCCGACGAGGGGAGAGGCCATTCTAGACTTGGTGCTCAGAAACGAGCCGGGGCAGGTATCAGACTTGTGGTGGGAGA
>NC_057712.1:96882063-96943997 GCF_004010195.1 Chiloscyllium plagiosum | reverse complement strand
TGAGAGGCATAGATAACCAGAGACTATTTCCCAGGGCAGAAATGACTAACACGAGGGGTCATAGTTTTAAGCTGGTTGGAGGAAAGTATAGAGGGGATGTCAGAGGCGGGTTCTTTACAAAGAGAGTTGTGAGAGCATGGAATGCATTGCCAGCAGCAGTTGTGGAAGCAAGGTCATTGGGGACATTTAAGAGACTACTGGACATGCATATGGTCACAGAAATTTGAGGGTGCATACATGAGGATCAGTGGTCGGCACAACATCGTGGGCTGAAGGGCCTGTTCTGTGCTGTACTGTTTATGTTCTATGTTCTATAACACATCGTACTATAATTCTGTTTTGTAAACTTTTGTTCATACTGAACTTCAAAATTCACACAAGGCTTCTAGATATTTATTAATGCTACTCAATAACATGACAACAAATTGAAAGTAAGAGATGTGAAGCAACAGTGAAGGCATAGCAATAGAGCTCTTAATCAGTATACAGTAAAATGCAAGAAAATGACACCAAATCATAATGCTCATCTGGACAGCTGGTGCAGATTGGTAAAATTACCTCCTTCTGCACTGCAATGAGTGTGAATTCTGTGATTCTGCGCAAACAGATAAAGAAAACAAGAGGAAACTGGACTGACAAACAGTCAGGGAACACATACAGTTATAGAACGAAATGTAAAATGAACTTAAAAGTGAAGTGAGAGAGAAAATAGTTAAATTGCTTACACGTCAATTTACACAGCATCTGTAACAACACAAGAACTGGGGAGAATGTGCACTGATGAGCCAAATTTAGTGCGGATAATGGAGACTATATAAAGAACATGACAGAGTTACAAAATATAGAGTACGATATAACTTATTTAGAAGACATAGGAAAGAAGGATGATGGTGTCATTGTACTACCTAGGAAAACAGAAACAGTAATTGAAAAAAGATGCATAACTAAAATTAAGATAGAAACAGAATCTATATGGATTGAGATAAAGGACAAGGTGATACTGATCAATGCAATGTGAAATTTTAAAGACAATCCAAAAGTGAAGGAGATAACAGAAGAAATATCCAAGCAAATCTATAAAAGAAATAATGTTGATTTTACAACCCTCTGCTATCGTGCTTGTAGGCTGGGATGGTCACAGCATGCAGAAATGGTGTGCATGACTGGCTCACTCCCTTCCCATCTGCCCCAAATCAGACTCCCAATTTATGGCAGCAAGAGGCAAAGAAGGGCATTAGAGATATCTGCTCACCTTTGGGCTTTTCGCAGATGTTTAGTGACCAGTCAATGGCCATTTAGTGACTGATTCCAGTCCCACCATCTAAAATTGAATCATACTATACTGGAAAAGTCAACTGTGTTTCTCTCTGGATAGATACTGCCATCATAGCTGAATTTTGTTTCAGTACTTCTTGCTTTTATTTTAGAACATATAGAGTTAGGGGATTAACAGCTGCAGGGATAGCCAGCTGACTACAAAACAGAAAGCAGAGTCAAGGATAAGCTACCAAAGTTGACAAAAGTTGAGGAGTTGTGATTCACAAGCATCAATATGGTTCACAATTTGCATAAACAATTTGGCCTCAGGAACCAAGAGTACAATTCCTAAATTTGCAATTAGCAAATTAGGAGATACAGTTAATAGCAAGAAAGCAGGAATAAATTAAAACACTACTACAATAACATAATTGGTAAATTAATTTCATTTCTGTTCTAAGAGTCACTGGACCCAAAATGTTAACTGATTTGTCTTCACAGATGCTACCAGACCTGCTGAACTTTTCCAGCAAATTCTGTTTTTGTTTCTGATTTATAGCATCTGCAATTCTTTTAGCTTTAACTCAATACATATGAGTGATGCTGCATATTTTAACAGGAAGAATTGGGATGCCTTGTAGTGTTTGGATAATGTGCCTATTTGGGTTAGAACACCAAAAGGATTTAGAAACACAAATACACAGAACTGCTAATTAATTAGTTAAAGTACTAGCTATCATTTCTAGAATACAGCAGTGAAATCAAATAAACCATTCAGCCTGTTGTCTTCACACATGCTCTCCAAATGAGCAATTAATTGAGTACCATTCTCCTTCCTTCTCTCTCCACATTGGCACATTGTTATATTTCAAACAAAAGTCAATTCACTTTTGAATGTTTCATTTGAATCTGCCTCTATCACACTCCAAGGCAACACATTTCAGACCCTAATTATTTGCTATTTGAACAAATTTGTTTCACAAATTGTTTTGGGCTCCTTTGCCAATTACTTTAATTCTATGCCCTCTTCTTCGTAACCCTCTCACAAATGCGAATTGCACGCTGTCCAGTGCGATGATGCTGCTCCAGAATAACAAGGTTATTCTGTCCTTGGTTTTTTCGAGATGGGTTGTAAAGGCAGATGTTCCAATATGTCTGGAAATATCTACTTGAAAAAGCCTTTAAGACATTTTTTTTAAAGCATTTGTACAATGAAAGGGGAGTGATCAGTTCTTCCAGTCCAGGGTTTTGGTTTTAGCCAGCAGTCTGTTTGAGGCTGCTGGTCAAAAAAACAACTCCATGCTGATCTTCTCTCTATCTGACATCTCTCCTATAAGGACCTGTGTTTGATTTTACCTTTTTTTGCCAAGGTGGTGTTTATGGGGATGGTGCAAGTATTTGGAACAGCATCATTAAATTGTAATAGAATTGACTTGGCTTACAGATAGGTTAAGTTATTCTAAATTTAGTTCTCTTTTGTTCATGTTTCATTCAGTCATCTGTAAATAAATTCTGTTTTATTTAAAACTGAGTGGTTGGGCTAGATGCATCACTCTTAGAATATCCAGTTTACACCTGCTTAAAACAACTACAAAAGTTGCGTCTGGGCTACCTTCTTGAAATGTTTTGAGGAGCTTTGGCTTGGTGCATAACAACAGAGTCATGATTTTGAATATCTCTCTCAAATACCATTTCAGCCTTCTTTTCTCTAATCTCTAACTGAAGTTTCTCATCCTCAAAGGTTTTTTGCACTCTCTCCAATGCCTTCATATCCTCCCTAAAGAATGACCAAACTGGATACAATATCCAAGCTGAGGCCAAACTAGCAACTTATGCAAGTTCAACAGTTTCCTTGCTCCTGTATTCTAATGTTCCCATTAGTAAAGCTTACATTACTCAGAATTGGTATAGTGAGACTTTTCAGCTCACTGTAACTGCACAGGCTCCCTGGGCATTTTGGCTTCGTGTCAATCTCCTGACTTTTCCCCATTGCCCTACACTATGTTTCCATTTTAATAATCATCTAGTCCATTCCTGAATGTCTTAACTGAACACACTCCTAGCACATTTCCAGAAAGTGCAATCCATATCCTGACTACTCACTATGAAAAATATTTTTTTCTCACTCTCATTTGCTTCTTTGGCAAAACACTTCAAATCAATTCACAATCCTCTGATGAACAGGAACAGTTTTTCCCTGTTTACTTAATCCAGATCACCTTATGATTTTGAAAACTTCTAACAGATCTTCCCTTAGCTTTCTTCTCTCCAAATAAATGTGTCCCAAACTCTCAAATCTATCCTCATAACTGAAGTTTCTCATCTTTGGAGACATCCTTGTAAATTTCTTCGGCACTCACATTCTTACTAAAGTTCCCAAAACTGTATGTAATACTCCAGGGGAAGCCTAACTAATGTCCCAAACAAATACGGCATCATATCTCTGCTCGTAATCTCTATGCTGCTTTAATGAAACATAGAATGCTGTATGCTTTATTAACTGCTCTCTTGACCTGTCCTGCCACACTTAACAACTTATGTACATACATATCCGTTTCCATGTTACTGCACACACTTGAGAATAGCATATTTTCTCTTATACTGTCTCTTGAGGTTTTTGCAAAAAATGTATTAACCACACTTATCCACTTTCTCTACCAGCTACCTATCCACCTATTCCTACTTGTCAATGTCCTTTTGAGTTCAATACTGTCTTCCTCAGAGTTTACAACATTCTCAAGTTTTGTATCCACGAATTTTCCCATTGATCCCTGCACACAGAAATGTGGATTATTTACACATATCAGAAAAAGAACGGATCACAAATACCAACCCATGGGGTACTCCACAACAAACCCTCATCCACTTTCACTCAATCAATTTTTGATGCATGTCACTAGTGTCCCTTTCATTCCATGAACTATATTTTTTCTCAAGTGTATAGAACAGTACTGCATCCTTTCAAAAGCCATGGGCACCACATCAATAGTGTTCCCTCATCAATCCTTTGTTACCTCTTTAAAAAACTCCAACAACTTGATTAGATGTGACTTTCCAATAACAAATTCATTCTTGTTTTTCTGAATTGACTCATTTTCCATGCGACTATTACTTCTATCCAGAAGTTTCTGCAGCATTGAGGCAAAATAGACTGGCCTGTAAGTGCTAGGTATATTTTGACAACATTTTTGAACAAGGTGTAATGTTGGTGATTCTGTAACCCTCCAGCACCACCTTAGTCCTGGAAAATTGAAAAGTCGTTGTCACTTCCTTCAATATCCTGAGATGTACCTCATCCAGTCCTCATGGCTTGTTAACGGCTAACAATACTAACAGTTTCCAGATTTTCTATCATGTATAACTTTTAAAATTGTGTCATGTACATTAAAGTATAAGCCATGAACATATACAGGATAGGTATCCCTTAAATGAATGTCCAAAAAGCAGGATGACCTATACATTAATAGTCTTTTCAAAGCAAACCCTAACAGACCAAACCAAAGTTTTCTTCATCCCCTCGAAATGCCTGACTTGATCTAAAAGTGAAGATTGTTTTCCAAAGGGTCCAAATTGACCTGACTAGGCCTATAACATAACTGCATCTGAAAACTGAAAATATCTTTTCAGATAAAGAATTCACAACCTGTTTAAGGAAAAGAAAGGATCCCATGATTAAACTTTGAAAAACTCTACTAAAAACCTTCCTACAGCCCGTGAACCACTACTGATTCCTGTCACTCAGCAAATTGCATTTTCTTACTGTCCTTTTTAGTACATTAACTGTAAGTTTATTTACAAGTGTAGAGTCATAGAGTTACACAGCATGGAAAGGGACCTTTCATCCAACAAGTCCATGCCGACCATGTTCCCAAACTAAACTAGTCCCACCTGCCAGGGCTTGGTCCATATTCCTCCAAACCTTTACTAGTCATGTATTTATCCAAATGTCTTTTAAACAATGTAACTGTACCTGCATCCACCACTTTCTCTGGAAGTTCATTCCACACACTTGTAAAAAAAGTTGTTCATCATGCTCTTTCTAAATCTTTCTCCTCTCACCTTAAATAAACAATCTAACTTTATTCATCAGTCTCCCATGCGGAACCTTATCAAAGGCTTTACTAAGGTCCCAGTAAACAACGTGTACCCTCATCATTCATTTTGGTTACTTCCTCAAAAAACTCAGTAAAGTTTGTCAGACACAAATACCTTCACGCAAAAGCAGGCTGACTATTCCTAATCATTTATTGCCTCTCCAAACACATGTAAATCCTGTCTATCTGGATCACCTCCAACATCTTACCCACCACCGATGTCAGACTCACAGGTCTACAGTTTCCAGGCTTCTCCTTATAGCCTTTCTTAAACAATGGCACATTAGCCACCTTCCTTTGGTACTTCACCCGTGTTTATAGATGATACAAATATTTCAGCTTCTGCTTTTGGAATTTCCTCCCTAACCTCCTACGATGTCCTGTGATAGACTAGATCCGCTTCCATTTCTTTGCTCACAGTAAAAAAAATGACAAAATATTCATTTACTATCTCTCCCACCTCCTGAGGTTCAACACAAAGACAACCCCTCCTATCTTTAAGGGGTCATACTCTCTGTCTAATTGCTCTCTTGCTCTTAATGTATTTGTAGAATCTTTTTGAATTATCCTTAATCTAACCTGCCTAGGCGTTTTCATATCCCCTCTTTGACTCCCTCATTTCCTTTTGCAGAATGCCCTTTCACTCTTTGTACTCAAGAGATTCAGTTGATCCCATTTGTCTATGTCTAATACAGGTAGACAATCCTTTATCTGAAATCCCAAAATCCAAAAAGCTCCAAAGTCCAGTTTTTTTTAATTTCTTTTCTCATTAACAAGGTTGTTTGGCATGCAAACAGTTAACCCATGTTGACACCCATTCGATGAGTGTCATTCAGATGCGTCGAGGGGGGGCATGGCCCAGCACTGGCAGGCCTCGATTCTGTTTCGAGGCCCCGATTCTATTTCGAGGCCCCGTTTTACTGAGTGAGTGTGCTCCTCCAGTAAGAGTTTTTAAAATTTCACCATCAAACTGTCACTTATTCTGAAATTCAAAAAATTCTGAATTCGAAAACTAGCTGGTCCCGAGCATTTCGGATAAAGGTTTGTGCACCTGTATATGATTCTTTTTTATTCTTGACAAGAACTTTAAAATCTTTATTCATTCATTGCTCCCTAATCTTACCAGCCTTCCTTTTACTCTAACAGGAACATTATATATCTGAACTTTATGTTGAGTATGTTGAGCAGCACCATATGAAACTACTTTTGAAAGTCCAATTAACAACACATCCCTCATCAACCCTCTTGCTTGCTACCTCTTCAAAAAACTTCAGCATGTTATTTAAACAAGATTTTCCTTATCGAATCTATGTTGGCTTCCTTAATTAACCTGCACTTGTCTTTATCATTATTAATTTTATTTCAAATGAGCATTTCTAGTTTTCCCATCACTAAAATTAAATTGATTGGCCTATAGTTTACTTGGCTTATCTTTGTATACTTTTTTGAAGGAGCGTGAAATATTTTTAATTCTCCACTCCCCTAGTGAAGCCCCTGAATATAGACAAGCCTGAAAAGGTATGGCCAATGCCTGTTCAAGTTCCACCTTCATTTGTCATGCTCACTGCAGTAACATCCCGAAAATCAACCCCATGATTCCCAGAGTTGTCACCAAAGTTAAGTATTTTATTAAAATACACAAAATTTATAATTTATGTATCTTTTAAAACTCAGGTTAACAAAACGTGGAACAGGTTTCTGGACTTCACAAGAATTATTATTTATTCCAAATAAATGGTTCTATCTACAAGTAAACAATTATCAACATGTTTCTCTATGGTTAAAATTGTAACCTGCTTATAAACCTACTCACACATGCAGAGACAAAAAAACATTGGTGCTGTGGGCAAAAGGAAAAACTGGGATGGCAGTTCAATAGTCTCTGGCCATAGGGTTCACAGATATGATCCTGTTGGCTTGCCAGGACTTGCTGCTCCTCAATTTCTCTTCTCCAGATATCTTCAATGCTTCCAGGAGCCACCAAGAGACTGGTTGAAGTCTTTGACTTATTGATTAAAAGCAACAGCGTACAGCAACTGATGAGGGAAATAAATGAGCTTTCTTCAGATTTTATGATTTTTCTTAGTGCAGGGAAAAGGACACCACCTCTCCTGCCAGAGGTCCAAAGATACCTGGCTACATAGTTCATACCCATAAACCATTCACTTACATGGGGAATAATCACATAGTCGTCCTCAGACAAAAGGCCTTTGTCATTGACAACTGGTCACAGCCCTGCAGAGCAATCAACTACTTGTTACCAGCCGAATCTCATTTCATTATACACCCCTCTGCTGCCAGTTCAACTGCAACTCAACCTCCCTGAGTGGTTGAATAATTAAGTGTAAACAGCACTTACAATAAGTGCTAGTAATGAGCTTTCAAAAATCCACAATCCTTCGTCTTTAAAACTTATTTCCCATTTCAATCCATAATCAATAATACAGAAATGCAAAAAGATACATCTTTACATAGTATCGTTGGACTTGCATCATCTGGTCGTGGTGTCATACTGCCTAACCAATTCTACCTTCTCTTTCACCATATTCCAGAAAGCTTTTTCGTTCTTGATAAACACAAGTGAATTTAATATTAATTTAATACCTCAAGTATGCCCCTGCCTGCTTGTTAAGTTCTTTTTCTTTCTGAATCTGTCCTACTCATTTTGCCACATTTTTATTCTTCATGTTCCTGCAGAAGGCTGTGCAATTCCCATACATGTTATCTGCCAGCCTTCCCATACTCTCTCTTTGCTTCCGTCATTTGCTTTTTCATCATCTTTTGAATGGTCTATATTCAGCCTAGCTCCCGACTGTATTTTCTCCCTGACATGTGTCTTAAGCACATTCTTCTTTTACATAATTTGTAAATCTGCCACCCAAGGGACTCTGGATTGGTGTTCCGTACGTTCCCCCCCTCAATGCAATATATCCTGACTGTTCCAAAATATCTCTTCTTTGAAGGAAGCCCATTATTCAGATTCCTATTTTCTTGCCAATCTCTAAATCCAATTTATTCAACCAAATTTTCTCTTACCTCATTGAGGTTGGCTTTCCTCGTTAGTTGGTCATGCGCTGGATTGTTCTGGTCCATTCCCACAGTCACTCTACACCTTCTGCTACAATGATCAATGAACCCTAAATGTTCTCCTTCTGACTCTTGCTCAACTTGGTCCACCTCATATCCAATAATCAGATTTGGCAGTCTAAAACATCCATCACTTTTCATTGAACTATAAATATACAGCTGTCGAAAAAACATCTAGGAGCTCTCGCCCCTCTACCGTTTGCATTATTGCAATCCCAGTCCATATTCAGATATAGAACATCTCTCAGTATAACTACACTAAAATGCCTGCACCTCTGCCATTTCCATGCAAATTTATTTCTCTACATCCTTCCCATTAGTTTATGCCTATAGATTGCACCAAGCAATATGACTGCACCTTTTTTGTTTCTTAGCTTTAACAAAATCAATTCTTTCCTTGATCTCTCCACGACCACATCTTTCTCCATAAGACGTTAGGACTATAAAAGAATAATATCAGGAGTAGACAGTTCAGCCCCTCAAGCCTATTCCACGATTTGACAGGATCATGGCCAAGCCAACACTCTTCACATCTACCTTCATGCCCTTCTTCCATAACCTTCGATTCCACCACAGATCAAGAATCTGTCTCAGCTTTCTGTGGTAAGGAATTCCAAAGACTCCTAACTGTCTGAGATAACTCCTCCTCATCTCAGTATTAAACTGGCACCCTTTATTTGTGAGACCTAGACTCTCCCATGAGAGGCAACAGCCTCTCAGCATTTAACCTGTCAAGTATCTTAAGAATCCTATATGTTTCAATGAGATTATCTCTCATTCTTCTAAACTCCAGTGAGTCGAGCCCTAACCTGTGTTAACTGTCGCTGAAAGGCAATCACCCCATATCAGGGTTCATCCGAGTGAACTTTCTGAACTGCCTCCAGCACCTTGTACAGTTGCAGTAAGACTTATCCTCTCTTATGCTAGAAACCCCATGAAATATGGGCCAACATTTCATTTTCCAGTACAACAATGCTCTCCTTAACTAATATGCCATCCATCCCCATTTTCTTTCTTTTACATTTTCCATGGTGTTCAGGCAAAATGCATCACCAGTCCTGTCCTGCATTGAGAAGATCTCTATTACTCTAAGCGTTTACAGAACCTTGTTTAGGTCATGCATGGAGGACTGCACACAGTTCTGACATCAGAGAAGGTGCAAAAATATTCAGAAGGATGATACTAGATCTAACCAATGCACTAATTAAGAAAAACTGAACAGGTTGGGGTTTCTTGTTTCAAAAGGTGCCAAGTTCTAATGAGGGAAGGCACAAAAGAATAGGGCAGATAAATCAGTCGCTGAAGAGATGGTGCAACATACAGGGATTCAGTTTCTTGGACCATTGGGATCTCTTCTGGGGTAGAAAAGACCTGTTCTAAAGGGATGAGTTTCACATGCACTAGAAATGGACCAATATCCTGGCAGGGATATTTGCTACTTCTCCTTCGGGAGCCTGTAAACTATATGGGGGGGGAGTGCTAAGTGGCAGTGAAAACAGTAAGACAAATGAGGATGGATCAGAATCAGAAAAGAGCAAATTAATTAGAAAAGACAGACACAAGAGCATGTCAGAGAATGAGGAAACGCTGAAGAATTAGGCTGCATTTATTTTAATGCAAGAGGTGTTACAGTAAGGCTGATGAACTGAGGACATGTATCAGAACTTGGGACTGGGACATCATAGTTATACCGGAAATTTGGCTGAGAGAATGATAAGACTGCCAGCTGAATGTTCTGGATATTAGATGCTTTGGAAAGATAGAAAGGGAGGATGGAGAATGACATTTTGATTCAGGAAAGCATTACTACTGTAGTTAGAGAGGATATGTAAGGGATCATCCCGTGAAAACAAAGGGGTTGAAATTATAAACAAGAAAGGGATGATCACCTTAATGGGATTGGACAATAGGCCCACCAATAGTCAGAGGGAAACTGAGGGACAAACATGTAGAGAAATCTCAAATATATGTAAGAATACTAGGTTGTAATAGTAGGGAATCTTAAACTTTCAAACATTGACTGTAACTGCCATATCGATGGTGAGGGATGGTGAGGAATGTAAAATAAAATTTTCTTGGAACACATTTATCAATACGTAAATGCTCCTACTGGAAAAGGAGCAAAGCCTGACATTCTCTTGGGAAATAAGGCAGGGCAAGTGACAGAACTATTATTAAGGGAACACTTTGGGATAGGTGATCATAATTCTGTTAGTTTTAAAACAGTTGTGGAAAAGGACAAGCTTTCCAAAAAAGCTAGAAGTTCTTAATTGAGTAAGGCAAATTCTATATGGTATGAGACAAGAATTTCCAAAAGTTGACTGGAGTAGACTTTCCCCAGCTAGAGAGATGATTTAAGAAATGGGAGGCTTTCAACAGTGTGATAATCAGAGTTCAAAGACATTATGTTTGTGTTAGGGAGTGAAAAGTAAGGCTGGTAAGATTAGGGAACAATGGATAAATAAAGATATTGAAGTTCTCGTTAAGAATAAAAAGAATCATATATTGGATATAGACAATTGCGATCAAATGAATCTCTTGAAGATTATAAAGAGTGTAGGGATACTCTTAAAAGGGAAGTCAGGAAGGCAAAGAAAGGATACGAAATAACCTTGCCAGATAAGGTTAGGGATAATCCAAAGAGATTCCATAAGTACATTAGGAGCAAAAGAGCTATTAGACAGAGTAGGGCTCCTTAAAGATCAACGAGCTCATCTTTATGTTGAATCTCAGGAGATGGGAGAGATTTAAATGAATATTTTGCATCAGTTTTTACTGTGGAGAAAGAAATTGAGGTTAGAGAATTTATGAATGTATCAATAATAAATATTGATAATTTGAAAACTGTTCACATTACAAAAGAGGAAGTGCTGAAGGCCTTTGAAAACATAAAGGTGGATAAATCTCCAGGGACTGATCAGGGAAGAGGGAGAACTAGCTATTTGGGTACAGAACTGGCTCAAAGATATAAGGCCGAGGGTGATAGTGGAGAGTTGCTTTTCAGACTGAGGCCTGTGACCAACAGGTATCACAAGGATCAGTGCTGGGTCCACTGCTTTTTGTCATTTATGTAAATGATTTGGATGTGAACATAGGAAGTATGGTTAGTACGCTTTCAGATGACATCAAAATTGGAAGTGTAGTAGACAGAAAAGATGACTACCTTAGAGTACAACTGGATCTCAAACAGATGGGAGAATGGGCTGAAGAATAGCAGGTGAAGTTTGAGTTAGATAAATGTGAGGTGCTGCATTTTGGAAAGGCAAATCAGGGCAGGACTTATACACTTCATGATAAGGTCCTGGAGAGTGTTGCTGAAGAAAGAGACCTTGGAGTGCAGGTTCATTGTTCCTTGAAAGTGGAATCACAAGTAGATAGGATAATGAAGGTGGTGTTTGGTATACTTGCCTTTATTGGTCAGAGCACTGAGTATAGGAGTTGGGAGGTCATGTAGTGGCTGTCCAGGACATTGGTTAGGCCATTTTTAGAATATTGTGTGCAATTCTGGTCTTCTTGCTATTGGAAGAATATTGTGAAATTTGAAAGGGTTCCAAAAAAATTTACAAGGATGTTGTCAGGGTTGGAGGCTTTGAGCTATAGAGAGAGCCTGAGTAGACTGAGGCTGAGGGATGACCTTACTGAGGTTTATAAGGTCATGAGGGGAATGGATAGGGTAAACAGACAAGATCCTTTCCCCGGGGTTGGGGAGTCCAAAACTAGAGGGCATAGGTTTAAGGTGAGAGAGAAAAGACTTAAAAAGGACCTGTGGGGCAATTTTTTTTACACAGCGGGTGGTGCATGTCTGGAATGACCTACCAGAGGAAGTGATGAAGGCTGGTACAATTCCAACATTTAAAAGGTATCTAGATGGATCTACAAATAGGAAGGGTTCAGAGAGATTTGGGCCAAATGTTGGCAAATGGGACTAGATTAATTTAGGATATTTGCGAGGATGGACGAGTTGGACCAAAGTGTCTGTTTCCGTGATGCATATCTCTATGATTTAGTGTATTCCAGGACGTTGTTGCAAGTTAGTAAGGAAATTGCGGGGCCCCTAGCTGAAATTTTTTTTTATCTATAACCACGCGAGGTGCTGGAGGACTGGAGTGTGGCAAATGTTGTGCCGCTATTTAAGAAAGGCTGTAAGGACAAGCCTGCAAACTATAGACTTATGTGTCTGAATTGGTGGTGGGCAAGGTGTTGGAGGCAATCCTGAAAGATAGGATTTACATGTATTTGGAGAGGAAAGGAATGATTAGGGATAGTCAGCTTGGTTTTATGAGAGGGAAATTGGGACTCTCAAACTTGACTGAGTTTTTTGAGGAAGTAACCAAAAAGATTGATGAGGGCAGAATGGTAGTTGTTGTTTACTTGGACTTTAGTAAAGTCTTCGGTAAGGATTCACATGGTAGACTAATTCATAAAGTTAGATCAAATGAGATTCGGGCGAGCTTGCCAATTTGATACAAAATTGGCTTTACAGTAGGAGACAGAGGGTAGTGGAGCAGGGTTATTTTTCTGACTGGAGGGCTGTGACCACAGAGATCAGTGCTTGGTCCACTTTCGTTTGTCCCTTGGATAAATGATTTGGATGAGAACATAGGGTGGGACAGTTTCAGTTGTGACGATTAGATGCACAAATTTCAGATGCTTTCCTTAGAGTACAGGAGATTGTGGGGGGAACATGATTGAGATATATAAAATCATGTAGGGCATAGATTGGGAGGATGGGAAGAAACCTTCCCCCTTGATGAAGGGATCCATGACCAGGAGGCACTGGTTAAGCTAAGGGCAGGATGCTTAGAGGTGACATGAAGAATTATTTTCACTCAGAGGGTGGTAGGAATGTGGAACTCACTGCATTGTAAGAGTGGTAGAGGCAGAAACCTTCATAACAATTAAGTAGTATTCACATGGGCACTTGCAATGCCAAAGCACACAAGGATGTGGACCAAATGTTGGAAAATAGGTTCACAGGATTTGATGTCAACTTGCAGTTCCAACAATTTGCTCAGTGCCACGTCCTTGTTCTAATATTTCTCGCCAATTACTTCATAATCTAATTTTGCAATCTGAAATGAATTCTATTTGCCATCTATTCCCTCCTGTAATCTAAGGTGATCCTCCTTACCATTCCAACTTTATTGATTTTTTTTTGTCAATCTTTGCTGATATTTCATATTCTAAACAATCTTCTGACCTGTCACCCATCTTTGCATACTTCCATGATTTTGTTTTCAAAGTGTGATACAAGTTTTAGCTTTTTTAGTTAACACTGGAAGATGGGTACTTGCTTTGCAAGCTTCATTTTTCATTTGGTCTATTCTGAGATATCCTCTTCAGCATCTGCCACATCACTTGACCTCTCCATTACTTTAATCTGTCAGCTCACTTTGGCTACTTTCGCTTTCATGGCCTCATAATGCCCACATTTAAGTTCAAAATACTCATTTGATTCCAGAGTGAATGAAAAATTCAATCATATTATCACTGCTACTATTTATGGGTGCCTTCACTACAAAGTCATTTGTAGGCAATATCTGGTCTAGTATAGCCTATTTGGTTGGCACCAGAACACGCTGTTCTAAGAAACTCCACCAGATACATTTTATGAAGTCATCCAGTTTACCTCTGACTATCAGACATTTTCAGTCTACATGTAGATTAAAATTACCCCATGATTATTACTGTACATGTCTGACAAGTTTCATTTTTTTTCTCTTTCTTTCTGCTCCATCTTAAGTATGGCTATGGATAGATGGCTGATTTAATACTCCTACAAGTGACATTGCTTTTTATCATCTCTCATCTTGACCCAAACAACTTGCACATCCTGGTTTCTTAAACTGAATTCAACTCTCTCTATTATGCTTAATTATTCATTAGTTATAATCCCAGGCTGCCCAGTTGCTATATAACATAGGGTGAATGTCAAAGAAAAAGCATTTATTACTCTAATTATTGGCAGTATATATAGCTGTAATTAAATAGAATGTTTACAACCTAAAGGATGTAATTAGCTTCTCAAAAGGTAACTCCTCAATGTAAATAAACATTGCAATAGGCCATAAGAACCAGGAACAATAACAGGCCATTCAGCCTCATGAACCTGCTCCGCCATTAATTAGGATCATGGCCAATCATACAGTCAATTGCAACATTTTTAAAAGTGCATTTTGTCTTTGAAGAAATCCTTCAAAATTAATGTGCTGTACAACATTATTGATAAATTTCTGTTTTTCCAATAGTTACCATACAAACAGCTCCCTTGTTGTCTTTTTCATCTTGACAGACTTTCTGAAGTAAAAGTGAATAGCTTTATTTAGACATTTGTTGAAATTGACTGAAAAATCAACCAGTTTGCAGTCACTGGAATCCAAACCTTTTATCATTCATTTATTCATGGGATGTGGCTGTCACTGGCTGGGCCAGCATTTGTTACCCATCCCTAGTTGCCTTTGAGAAGGGGGTGGTGAGTTGCCTTCTTGAATCACTGCAGCCCATCTGCTGCATGCACTTATGTAGAGACACTACATAAAAAGTAAAATACTGTTGCACAGCCTCAATGTGACTTCCCTTGACAAATATTATTTGTTACTGAAACAGCTAACTGTAATTCAAACAGGACCAAAACTTGAACAAAATCTGCAAGCTGCAAACAGTGTATGCTGAAACTAAGCCTCACACATACAGAGTAGTTCAATTTGTTCAAAACCAAAAACTATGAAATAAATATACTTAAACTTGTCTACAAGCTTTTGAAATAAGATTGAAATCCAAAAAAAAAAGTAATGATGGAGTGACGGATACATTTTTTCTGCAAATTAAGCTAATATATCTCAGATAATTCATGTGCTGCACCTGCTCAAACTGGGGAAGGGACTTCAGTAGAATTACTACAAACATTACTTTTGAAATAACCTTTCAAGTAAAAACCTTTGGTTAAGGCTCCCAGAGAGATGATGAAATTAAAATGTAATTATTTTGGATATAGGACATTTTAATTACTGTAAAAATAAAGTTGTGGACAATTGCTTTTATCTCCTTTATTAGGACTTTTTTTTATTAGTCATTCAGAATTGAATGTTGCTATCAATAGCTTCTCAATGGCAGGTTTCCAGCTGCTTTCTTTTTTGACATCTATGCTCTCTACCGTTTTGGTTCAGATTGTCTGCTGTTTTACTTTGAGTTCAAAGTGCAACAGCATTAGTGTGCCACACAAAGTCTATTTCTACAGAGTTAAAAATCACACAACACCAGGTTATAGTCCAACAGGTTTAATTGGAAGCACACTAGCTTTCAGAGCGACACTCCTTCATCAGGTGATTGTCAGGAGCGTCGCTCCGAAAGCTAGTGTGCTTCCAATTAAACCTGTTGGACTATAACCTGGTGTTGTGAGATTTTTAACTTTGTACACCCCAGTCCAACACCGCCATCTCCGAATCATTATTTCTACAGATGCATTGATCAAAGTGAGTCAGAGATTCCATAAGAACAGAACTGTTAAACTGTATTACTAATGATACTGTCTGATCATAACTGAGGATAGCAGTGAGATGTTGGAGTACTGGATGAGGGTTCAGGGACTGGCAGCAATGGGAATGTATATGAACACTGAGCAATATTTTGAATGGGATAAAAGAATTACACCGAAAAGGTGGCATTCATTTTGTTCATCATGCCTCTGCCAACCTTTTTGAAACAGCTATCTAATTTAACCTACTTCCCTGTTCATTTTCCATATATCTAAAAGTATACCATACCTCCAATTCTCTCAAAAACTACAATCTCCAGAAATGATTGAAATATATTACAAGCTATGGAGAAAATAAACTGATAAAATAACAAAGGTTCTAACCATCAATTACAATGGAAAGTGCTGGAAAAAGTTTGTTTCTCTTCACACAAATACTTTGGATTTGCTGACCCTTTCCAGCGCTTTCTGTTTTTATTTCACATATCCAGCATCTGCAGCAGTCTGATTTTATTTTAAAGTCTCAACCATAATTATCCAATCCTCTCTGGTTACAGGCATGGCACAAAAGTCAGCAAAACTGTACTATTTCACAGTCCCATGGTCAGCCCAGATCGTCTTACAAACAAGCTGAAAGAACCTCAGACTTGGTGGACAGTTGCAAAGGTTGAGGTGCCTGCATTTCTGCCTTCTGGGTATTCTAACCTGCCTTCAACTACAGACACACTCCTCTGTCAGTGGTACCTGATTAAATCAGAAGATCCTACCCAGTACAGTGTGACTACATCCTGCTACAAAATATCCAGATACCTTTTCCCCTCGGGCTCCAATTCAAATGTCTTAGCCAGATCTCCTCAAGCCATAAACACCCACAGGTGACGTGTTGCCCTGTAACACACTATAGTTTCCACATATTACAGCTACGACATATCACCTGTCTTGCTATTCTTAAAGTGTTCTAAATAACTACATAATTATTTTACTTATTTTCCCTTTTTTCTATTTTTTTCATTAACCTTATTATCAGCACCTGTACTATTTTAAACAGACAAATATAAATATACTTTAAATATTTATCAGATACTCACTAAACAGCTAATGCTAGGGTGGGAAAACTTACTTCTAAATCTTTTAATGTATCAATGCCCAGCACTCTGTCCAAAGTTGTACTTAGATGCCTGTATTTATATACTGTGTCCACTCAGCCCAAGGTACAGAAAGACAGTTTAAGCAAATTTCCTCAATTAACTAACTTCAGTTGCTTTCCAGTCAGAGCTTGCACATCCTTGTATGAGCTTGGATGAAACTTGAAATGAAATAGGATTAATGAATGATCTCATAGCAAAGTGACCAGTGACCATAAGCACGATTAAATTTTACATTCCATTTCAGGAAGAGAGGAGTGGATCCAAAGATTTTTTTTTAAATTTAAATAAAAGGCAATTATGGCAGCATGCAAGAAGAATTGTCAAAAAGTGAATTGGAAAACTAGATTGAAACAGCAATCAATAGATTCAGTGGCAGACACTTTAAAGTGATATTTTACAATACATAGAAAAATGCATTCTAATATGTAAGACAAATTCCAAGGTGCATATCTAACATCCCACACTTAAATACAAAGGGTAAAAATAGTATCAAACTTCAAGAAAATGCTTGCAATTGTGCAAAGACAGATGATACACCATAAGGTTGGAGAGAACATAAAAAGGTAAAAATTGACCAAAAGAAAGGGAAAAGTTATAGTGAAAGGAAGCTAGTCAGAAATGTAAAATTAAAAAGAGTTTCTATAAATTTACTTTTAAAAATAGGGAACAAACTGAGCATTGGTCCTATAGGGAATTGAGAACTGTTCATGGAAAATAAAGAGAAGGCAAATTAATTTTGAACAGGAATCTTGCAGTTTTAGTAGAGGATACAATAATCATCCCAGAAACAGCAGTAAATCAGGAAATGGAAGGGAAGGAGGAATTTAGGAAAATCAAATCACCAAAGAAATGGAACCGAGAAAATTGTTGGAGCTGCAGACTGACAAGTACTGAGGTGCTGATGGACTTCATCCAACAGTTAAAAGGAAAGGCTAGGGACATTGTTGGTGCATGGTTTTGATTTTCTAAAAGCTACCAGATGCAGCAAAGTTCCGACTAAGTTAATTTGGAAGAGCAAATTTATCTCCATCGTTCAAAAATAGAGGGAGACAGAAAGTAGGAAACCATAGAACACCGAGACCATCCATCATATAGAAAATACTAGAAACTACTAATTAACTAGTTATGGGAGGGCATAATAACAGCAGGTAATAACCGCAGGTAATAACCGCAGAATCACCATGGTTTTGTGAATGTGAAAACATGTTTAACCAGCTGATTGGAATAATTTGAGGAAGTAACGTGCTGGAGATAAAGAGGAAATCAATGGCACTTGATGGAAATACCTCAACAATGATTATTGCAGAAAATAAAAATCCATGGTGTGGGTGTAGAATGGATCAGCGATTAGCTGGCCATCAGGAAGCACACAGTAGACATAAATGCGTCATTGTCTGGTTGGCAAAAGTAACAAACGGTGTGCCACAGAGAACAGTGCTACGATCGCAGCTGTTCATAATTCATATAATTCATTTCAATGAATCTCAATGGTTGCCAAATTTGCTGACACACCGATAAGTAGGAAAGTACCCAAGAAGGTTCCTAAAAGATATAGATAGGTTAAATGAATGGCCAACGATCCAACAAATATAGTATAATGTGGGAAAATATGAAATTGCCTATGTTGGCAGGAAAAATGAAAAAGCATTTTATCTAAACAGTGAGAGATTACTGAGCTCTAAGATGAAGAGGGATCTGAGTGGTGTAATGTTTGATTCCCAAAACATTAGCACGCAGACACAGCTGGTAATTGGGAAGGCTAATAGAATAACATTTATTGTAAGAGGAAACAAATAGAAAAGGTGTCATACAGAAGAGTCATATTGGACTCGAAATTTTCTAGAGCTGCAGATAGACCTGGAAGCTATAGACCAGTAAAGCTTAACATCAGTGGTAGGTAAGTTACTTGAGAAGATTCTGAGATAAGACATACATGCATTTGGCAAGGCAGGGTTTGATTAGGAGTAGTCAGCATGGCTTTGAGAGTGGGAGGTCATGCCTCATAGATTTGTTGGAGTTCTTTGATGAAGTGATGAGGAAGGTTGACAAGGGCAGGGCAGTGGACATAGTCTATGTGGATTTCATGAAGGTTCCACATGGTAAGCTGCTTTGGAAAGTTATGTCGCATGGAATCCGGGGGGAGCTGCCAAATTGGGTATAAAATTGACTTGATGGTGGGAAGCAAAGGGTAATAGTGGAAGAATGCTTGTCGAACTGGAGGCCTGTGACTAATGGAGTGCCTCAGGGGTTGGTGCTGGGCCTATTACTGTTTGTTATCTATATCAATGATTTGGAATGAGAATGTACAAGGCATGATTAGTAAGTTTGCTGATGACAGTAAAATAGACAGTATCATGGACAGTGAGGAAGATTATCAAACCCTGCCTTGCATCAGCCCTTGTTCAGCTGGGGAAGTTGGGCCAAGAAATGGCAAATGGAGTTTAATATAGTCAAGTGCGACTTGCATTTTAGAAAGTAAAATCAAGATAAGAGTTTCACGGTGAATGATAGGTCCTTAAGGAGTGTAGTGGAACAGAGGGATCTTGAAGTTCAGATTCACTGTTGTCTTAAAAGTGGAGGCACAGTGAAAAAGACTTTTGGCACACTGGCCTTCATCAGTCAGGGCAGTGAGTATAGAATTTGGGAAGTTATGTTGCAGTTATACAGGATATTGCTGAGGTCGCACTTGGTGTACTGTATTCAGTTTTGTTCACTTGGTTATAGGAAGGATGTTACTAAACTAGAAAGGGTGCAGAAGAAGTTTACAAGAATGTTGCCTGGATTAATGCCATTGGTTGTGAATCCTATCAGATTGAATGGATCGGTTGGAGAGACAGTTAGAGGCAATAAGGAATTTACAAGAGCAAGGCGATGCAATGGATGACAATTATAGGAAGGGGGAAAAGTCGCAGATACAGACACATACATCGGTTAACTCCAGCAAAGATAAGAGAGGTAGGCTGTTAGTGCAAGAGTTTTCTGTGGCTATCACCATTTCAAAAAAGTATGCTTTTTTGGAAAATGTAGGGAGTGATGTATTCTCAGGGGAACGTAGCACGAACAGCCAAGTTTCTGATATTGAGACTGACTCTAATGCAATGAGGGGTACGTCGGGTTCCAAAAAATCAATTTTGTTAGGGGACTCTCTAGTCCAAGGTACAGACAGATATTTACATGGCCAGCAGTGAAAAATCAGAATGGTGTGTTGCTTCCCTGGTACCAGGATCAAGAATGTATTAGAGACGGTGCAGAATGTTCTCAAGGGGGAGAGGGGCCGGCAGGATATCATTGTAGACATTGGAACCAACAACACAGGAAGGAAAAACACAGGAAGTGGGGGGGGGGGGGGGGAGATAGTGAGGAAAGATTTCAATCTGAGACTGGTACTGGTACAGTTGAGAACAAAGGCGAGTCAAACAGTCAGGGCAGGCAGGGACAAAGCAGGGAACGAGGCAGGACTGATAAATTAAACTGCATTGATTTCAATGCAAGAAGCCTAACAGGGAAGGTGTTGAACTCAGGGCATAGTTAGGAACACGGGACTGGGACATGATAGCAATTACAGAAACATGGCTCAGGGATGGACAGGACTGGCAGCTTAATGTTCCAGGATACAAATGCTACAGGAAGGACAGAAAGGGAGGCAAGAGAGGAGGGGGGTGGCGCTTTTGATAAGGGACACCATTACAGCTGTACTGAGGGAGGATATTCCTGAAAATACATCCAGGGATGTTATTTGGGTGGAACTGAGAAATAGGAAAGGGATGATCACCTTATTGGGATTGTATTATAGACTTCCTAATAGTCAGAGGGAAATTGAGAAACAAATTTGTAAGGAGATCTCAGCTATCTGTAAGAATAATAGGATGGTTATGGTAGGGGATTTTAACTTTCCAACCATTGACTGAGACTGCCATAGAATTAAGGGTTTAGATGGCAAGGAATTTGTTAAGTATGTACAAGAAAATTTTCTGATTCAGTATGTGAATGTACCTACTAGAGAAGGTGCAAAACTTGACCCTCTCTTGGGAAATAAGGCAGGGCAGGTGACTGAAGTGTCAGTGGGGGAGCACTTTGGGGCCAACGACCATAATTCTATTGGATTTAAAATAGTAATGGAAAAGGATAGACCAGATCTAAAAGTGGAATTTCTAAATTGGAGGAAGGTCAACTTTGACGGTATTAGGCAAGAACTTTCAAAAGCTGAGTGGGGGCAGATGTTCGCAGGTAAATAGACAGCTGGAAAATGGGAAGCCTTCAGAAATGAGATAACAAGAGTCCAGAGAAAGTATATTTCTGTTAGGGTGAAAGGAAAGGCTGGTAGGTATAGGGAATGCTGGATGACTAAGAAATTGAGGATTTGGTCCAGAAAAAGAAGGAAGTATATTCAGGTACAGACAGGATAGATCGAGTGAATCCTGAGAAGAATATAAAGGCAGTAGGAGTATACTTATGAGGGTAAAAAGGGGACATGAGATAGCTTTGGTAAATAGAATTAAGGAGAATCCAAAGAGTTTTTACAAATACATTAAGGACAAAAGGGTAACTAGGGAGAGAATAGGGCCCCTCAAAGATCAGCAAGGCGGCCTTTGCGTGGAGTCGCAAAGAATGGGGGAGATACTAAATGAGTATTGTGCATCAGTATTTACTGTGGAAAAGGAGATAGAAGATATAGAATGTAGGGAAATAGATGGTGACACTTTGAAAAATGTCCATATTACAGAGGAGGAAGTGCTGGATGTCTTGAAATGCATAAAGGTGGATAAATCCCCAGGACCTGATCAGGTGTACCCTAGAATTCTGTGGGAAGCTAGAGAAGTGATTGCTGGGCTACTTGCTGAGATACTTGGCTAACGTGGGGCCATTATTTAAGAAGGGTGGTAAGGACAAGCTAGGGAACTATAGACGAGTGAGCCTGATGTTGGTGGTGGGCAAGTTGTTGGAGGGAATCCTCAGGGACAGGATGTCCACGTATTTGGAAAGGCAAGGACTGATTAGGGATAGTCAACATGGCTTTGTGCGGGAAATCATGTTTTACAAACTTGATTGTCTTTTTTGAAGAAGTATCAAAGAGGATTGATGAGGGCAGAGCGGTAGATGTAATCTATATGGACTTCAATAAGGCGTTCGACAAGGTTCCCCCATGGGAGACTGGTTAGCAAGGTTAGATCTCAGGGAATACAGGGAGACCTAGCCATTTGGGTACAGAACTGGCTCAAAGGTAGAAGACAGAGGGTGGTGGTGGAGGGTTGTGTTTCAGACTGGAGGCCCATGACCAGTGGAGTGCCACAAGGATAGGTGCTGGGTCCTCTACTTTTTGTCATTTATATAAATGATTTGGATGCGAGTATAAGAGGTATAGTTAGTAAGTTTGCAGATGACACCAAAATTGGAGGTGTAGCGGACAGCAAAGAAGGTTACCTCCGATTACAATGGGATCTTAATCAGATTGGCCAATGAGCTCAGAAGTGGCAGATGGAGTCTAATTCAGATAAATGCGAGGTGCTGCATTTTGGGAAAGCAAATCTTAGCAGGACTTATACACTTAATGGTAAGGTCCTCGGGAGTGTTACTGAACAAAGAGACCTTGGAGTGCAGGTAGATAGGATAGTGAAGGCGGCTTTTGGTATGCTTTCCTTTATTGGTCAGAGTATTGAGTACAGGAGTTGGGAGGAGACGTTGCGGCTGTACAGGACATGGTTAGGCCACTGTTGGAATATTGCGTGCAATTCTGGTCTCCTTCCTATCGGAAAGATGTTGTGAAACCTGAAAGAGTTCAGAAAAGATTTGCAAGGATGTTGCCAGAGTTGAAGGATTTTAGCTATAGGGAGAGGCTGAACAGACTGTGGCTGTTTTCCCTGTAGTGTCGGAGGCTGAGGGGGTAACCTTATAGAGGTTTACAAAATTATGAGGGGCATGGATAGGATAAATAGACAAGGTCTTTTCCCTGGGGTCGGGGAATACAGAACTAGAGGGCATAGGTTGAGGGCGAACGGGGAAAGATATAAAAGAGATCTAAGGGGCAACCTTTTCACTCAGAGGGTGGTACATGTATGGAATGAGCTGCCAGAGGAAGTGGTGGAGGCTGGTACAATTGCAACATTTAAAGGGCATTTTGATGTGTATATGAATAGGAAGAGTTTGGAGGAGTATGGGCTGGGTGCTGACAGGTGGGACTAGATTGGGTTGGGATATCTGGTCGGCATGGACAGGTTGGACCAAAGGGTCTGCTTCCATGCTGTACATCTCTATGACTCTATATAAAAATGTGAGTGTCAAAGATACCTGTATGCTGATGGATTGTCTACAATAGCAACATCTTTCTCATCTCCTCCATTATTGTTCATTTATCTGTATGTATTTCTTATATCCAGTACTGAATGAGCAGAAATTTTCTACAATTAAACACTGGGAAAACTAAAGCAAGTCCATCAACTTGTTACCAATACCATTACTCTCCTCAATGACATTCTGAGATTGCACCAGTCTTCTCATAGTCCCAAATTCATGCCTACACTTAGACTGCCTATTTTTAATCTCTAACACCACTCAACTTCACCATATCTGAGCTTAGCTGCCACTGAAACCCTCATCCAAGCCTTTGTTATCCTGAAACTCAACCATTTTGATACACACTTGATTAGTCTTCCACATTCTGCCCTCCCCAAACTCAAAGTCATCCAAACCTAACTGCCTAGGTCCTCACTCATAGCAAGTCCCTAGCCTCTAACACACTGTGCTCAGTGACCCACACTGGCTCACGATCTTAATTTTAAGTGCCTGTCCTCTTTCACCATTCAAACTGGAATTGCTCCACCACTGATGACCATGTCTTTTGTTGCCTTGGCTCCAAGTTCCAGAGCTCACAGAATCACACAGACTTGTTACAATGCAAAAGAAGGCCATTCAGATATCAAGCTCTTCAAACAAACACCATTACCCAGTGCCAATCTCCTGCTTTTTCCCCATGCTATTGCACATATTGTCTGCCTCAATCACACTTCTAGGAAGCGTATTCCACACGTTAGCTACTGTGTGAAAACATTTTTCTGATATCACCCTTGCTTCTTTTACACATCACTAAATCTATATTGTCTTGTTCCTTTTACAAGTGGTAACAGCTTCTCCCTATCAATTCTATTCGGCTTTCCCTCCTCCCCAACCTCATTAGCTGTCAATGTGATGTTTGCATGTCGTCCCAGTGTCTGCATGGGTTTCCACCAGATGCTCTGATTTCCTCCTACAATCCAAAGATGTGCAGCTTAGGTGGATTGTCCATGTGAAATTGCCCCATACTGTCCAGAGTTATGCAAGCTTGGAATTAGCAAGGTAAATGCTATGTCACAGTGATAGGGTGGGGCGATGCTCTTCAGAGAATTGGTGGAGATATGATGGGTCGATGGTATCTATCTGCACTGTAAGGATTCTATGATTCTATGAAAGAATAGGAAAGTAAAATTAAGACAACCAAATGTGCACCAAGGAATAATATTATCCTTAGAATTCTCCATGTTTTATATTTACTACCTCTTTTTCTCGAGTGGTATCAAGCAGAAACAAAATCTTTCCCTATAATTAGGGACAAAATTTTTTTAAAGCTATTTTGACAACAGCATAGCTGCTGCCTCAAAAATCAAGTACCTATAATTTTCAGACAGAAACAGAGCGCACCATAAGAGGAGAATTTAAAGAGTTAAAAAAAGAGCAAAGAGATATGATCATTTATCTCATTGATTGCCCATCTGTAATTGCACCCAGGAAGATGTAGTGAGCCATGTTCTTGAATCGATACAGTTTACTTAATATATGTACATACAAAATACTATTATAATAGGGAATTGCATTAATTTGTCTCATCAACAAAGACTTCCAAAATACTATTAGAACTAATATAATAGTTTCCTTGCAAACTTCTTTGATGCAGTCTTCCTTAAATTTACCTCATTTATTGGGACATAAAAACAAAACATTTCACTATTCAAGCACAAAGCTTTGCTCGGTATCATAATGACAAACCTCAGCATGATGACATTTTAATCCAGTGTTGATGAACCAGATTTTATTGTTTACACTGTTCATTCTACCTCAACTTATCCTGGTTACACTCTTCAGGCCGTATTCATAGATATTGTGAAGCTAATTCACAGGCACTAGCTTTACAGTATACAAATAAATCACCAAAATGAAATAAAAACAGAAAATTATGGAAATACTCTGCAGATCTGGCTGTCATGGTGCAGTGAGAATCAGAGTTGATGTTTCAGACAAAAAGCTATCTGAGGTAATAACTCTGTTTTTTTTCTGGTCACAGATGTTGCCTGACAAGTTGCCCAACATTGTTTTGCTTTCAGATTTGCAAATTTGTAGTATTTTTCTTCCAAAGTGTCAATATAAATAGTGCTCTACTATGATCTACAGTAAAAATCACCAACATTAACAACAGTCAAAAGGCATTTGGTCAAATACATGGATAGGAAAGGTTTAGAAGGGTATGGGCCAAGTGCAGGGAAATTAGGTTAGGGTTGATGGACATTTTGGTCAGCCTGGACCAATTTAGGCCAAAGGGTATGTCTCCGTGCTGTAGAAATCTATGAATCTATGACTCTACGGCATTCTTCACTTTCTTACATCCATCATTCATAATCTAAACCTCTGGCAACAACAGAAGATACTTTTTCAACTCCAGTCGTTCACGTACTTATGAATATCTCGGAGATGTCCATTTCAAAATGTTAATTAAATCCTTGATGGCTGCTGAAGCATCACTGAATCAAATAGCAGCTAAAACAGCCTAAGATTTTTTTCTGATTAATTACTGAATTTATGTATATTTCAAAGCTATCACTGAGTAGGTAGTTTTGTAAAATATTGGCATACATTAAGAGTATCCTCCAACATGCTGCATAGCATTATCACTGAGCTAAATGGGACAGACTTGAAAAAGATCTGGCACTTCAGGATTGGGCATCCATGACGCGCTGTGGGTCATCAACAGTAGCAAAATTGTAATCCAACACAATCTGCGACTTCATGGCCTAGCATATTTACAATCGATATTACCATCAAGCATGGGATCAACCCTGATTCAAGAGAAAGTGCAAGAAGGAATACCAGGAGCAGCATCAGGCATAACTAAAAATGAGGTGTAAAACTCATGACGCTACCAAACAAGGCTATTTGGATGCCAAACAACATAAGCAACAAGTGACAGACAGAGCTAAGAGATTCCACAACAACAGATTAAGCCTAAGCAGTGCTGCCACATCCAGTAGTGAATAGTGGTAGACAATTAAACAATTTGCTGGAGAAGGCAGTGGCTCCACAAATATCCCCAGTGCAACAATGCAAACACTAAGGCTGAAGCATTCACAGCAATCTTTAGTCAGAAGTGCCAAAGAATGACCCATCTCAGCCTCCTCCAGTGGTCCCCAGCATAACAGATACTATTCTTCAGCCAATTCAGTTCACTCCATGTGATGTCAGGAAACAGGCAGAGACACTGGATACTGCAAAGGCTATATGCCTTGACAACATTCCGGCAATAGTACTGAAGATTTGTGTTGCAGAACTTGTCGTTCCCCTAGCCAAGCTGTTCCAGTATGGTTACAACACTGGCATCTACCCAACAATGTGAAAAATTGTCCTGTACACAAAAAAGCAGGAAACATCCAACCCAGCCAACTACCATCCCCACAGGCTACTTTCAATTATAAGTAAAGTGATGGAAAGTGTCATCAACAGTGCTAGCAAACACCTGCTCAGTAATAACCTGCTCAGTGATGCCCAGTTTGAGTTCTGCCCATGCCACTCAGCTCCTCCTCGTTACTGCCTTGGTTCAAATATTACCACCTGCATGTTTCCCTTCAAGCCATTCAACACCCTGATTTGGAAATATATCACCATTCCTTCATTGTCGCTGGGTCTGAATCCTGGAATTCCATCCCCAAGGGCATTGTGGGTCAACCTGCAGCAGTTTAAGGGAGGCAGCTCACCACCACTTTCTCAAGGGCAACTGGGAAAGGCAATAAATGCTGGCCAGCTAACGATGCCCACATCCTACAAGTAATTTTAAAAATTTAAGAATGCTACAGTAGTTGTAAATAGACCACCAGCAAAAACAATTTTAGCACATGTTTCATGTTTGAATTATCTGACTTGTACTAATCACAGTATTTTAGAAATGATTGCTCATCAAATGATGTTTTAAAAAAGCATCTCATCAATACCAGTGAGCAAAGTCAGGTTTTGATCTTTGAAGTCCAAAATTGATGTCTGATGAAAATATATGTAAAGCTTTTGCCTTCATCAAGTAATTTCCAATGAGATGAGGCTAAATTAACTAATAATGCTGACCATCACAATCTATCCAGTCCTCAATCACCTCAAGGTCAATACTATATCCCTCCCTTGAGCAACTGTCCTCTACAATCTGTATCACTGTCAGGCCTCAAAATTAAAAGTTATGTTTAGAAAAAAGGTTGTTTGAAAAACAGCACAACAGATAATTCAACTTGAGGCACTTCGAAATGCAGTGATCATGCACAATACCCATCTTTGCAAGGAAGTCTTTCAGGCTGGGATTAGTCTTTGTGAAACATTAAATTTTAATGTTTCAGCTAAATGTCCTTGCTTGTATATACAAAAGGTAAAACAAATGTACTGAAAGACATGAAGCACATTTTATGCACTTCAAATGATTTTCAAACTTGAAATTCACATTATGTTCCACTCATTAGAGCTCAACATATAAATCTTAATTGAATTCTGTCAACCGACCACATGGCCAGAAATTAAATAATAGTGGCATCAAAGGAACGACGGTACATTTAAAAATTGGTACTTACACTAAACTTTACTATGTCATAAATCAAATACCGAGGAACAGGTTTTCCATCTACTTTGTCAATGATCATTTCCTAGAAATATAAAAAGATAAATAAGTCAATTTGACTTCTTTATATTTGGAGAACTGGTAGACAAATGTTCAAACATTAATTACTTGCTTGTTACTTACATTACAGTCCATGAACTCAAACCAGCACAGACCAAATGACACTGAATATACCACATCCCCTCACAACATAAATACACACATTATTTTCTAGTACTCAATATTAGGTTTAGCAATAGCTGTCTAAATCAAAAACACTGTCTTCCACTCACTTATTTAAACACAAGCTCTTAAAATACAGCAGGGAACACAGGCACTTCATCATTAAGTTGTAACAGGTCACTGTAATTCAGAATTGCTTGCAAATGTGAATATATCGATCGGCTTAATATTAATAAATTTTATAAGTTATGCAGTTACATTTGTCACTGGGTGGTCATTCTTCATTAGCCTAATGTGGAGGTAACAGCATTGTAGTACAACACAAATAGCTTTCCCATGCTACTAATGCCCAGCTTTACACTTCAGTAATGTGATTCTCCGTTTGTGCTGTTACTATCATGTCAATCCAGTAATTAGTAATTAAAGTTATTTGTGAGTTTGTCTATGCTTTTGCTAGTTGCAAAAAACTGGAAACCTAAAGTACCTGTAAGTGTTGGCATTGTAAAATGATCCTCAATATGAAATTCAGCCCAAACTGTTCTTACTAAGAATTTCAACATACAGCATTCTCATCGTACTTCTATTCTTCTATACAGCTAACAACATTAATTAACAAGAGAAAACCGTGCATTCTTCAAACATTCCAGAAAGGATTTCACAGATTTCACTAAATCTTGCATTCATCTTCCATCAACACAAGTATGGGTTATAAACTACAAATCAGTGCCCTCTCTTGTAGAAATAGTCTTTAACCCCTCTGACACATACATTAGCAGAGTAGGAGACTAAACCTGCAACCTATTGCTTCATAAGACTGCATCCAGGTGTTTCAACTAGTGTACAACTGGACCTGCATTATGCACTTCTTCTATATACAAACTGAAAAAAACATCAAGGGCAAAGCAAGCAGCTCATGGACCCAGACTGGTCCCAATAAAAGTCTGAAAATTTGATTACTATTATAACATAGGCAAAAAATATTTCCCCCTTGAATATGCAAAAATTTATACCAAGGAACAATAGACTAGAATACCAATATCCACACAATTGGAAGAATTAAATCAAGAAAGAAAAGTTTAAGTTTCTCTACTTGTAATGCTGGCTTTACATTCTCTGCAGTTATTACAAACATTAGTGCAGTGATTTTTGGAAAGGGTCAGATTCAACAGCCATTCCATCTGTGCCACCTGCTGCTGTTCACATATTAGATTCATTTCCAGTAATACACAAGCCAGTAGCTACAGCATGCTTACACCCCACACAAATTGACAGTCGCATTGATCACGATGACATTTCAATTTTGTCAGCCTTCCAATTGAGCCCAAACTTCAGTTACACCGCATCTAATTGGCAAACAGTGAACTGCATGGTATTCTTCACTGTAGTTATAAAGTTTGCACTTCAAGCCTGCACAAAAGTCAGAGAACATTGGTTTCAGCTTGACGACGCAGAGTAAAAGAGTTTTGTCTAGCTATGTTTTTATTCAATCTAGTTTTCTCGCCTAACTCTTCAAATAAAAGTGCACACCTTCTATAATTGCTTCCAAATGTCATTAATGAAAGATTGATGCAAAAATGTGTATCTGACAAAAGCTAATTTAAAAATGAGAAAATTAAGCATTATACAGGAGGATCAAATTAAAATATTTTAGGTGCCAAACTTGATACAGTGGTGGTACTCCCATCACAAGGTTCAAGCCAGAGTAGGGAGACCTGAGCATCCAAATCAAAAGCCATCCCTCCAGCAACCTCATAGACAGATTGCCTGGCAGTAACATGGAGAGAAACAGAGTTGACATTTCAAGCCCAATATGATTCTTCTTTGAAAGTGAAGAAACAGATGGAACAGTGATACTGCTTAATACTGGTCTCCTCGACAGTGGGGAGACTAAATACAGATTGGGTGATTGCTTCTGCTCAATCTGCAAGCATGACCCCTCACCGTCTAGTCGCTTGCCATTTCTTAACACTGTGTTCTCATATTGCAATTTCTATCCTAGGCTTGCTACAGTGTTCTAATGAAACTCAATGCAAGTTTGAGAAATGCACTTACTCTTCTAATTATGCACTTCACAGCATTCTAGACTCAACATTGAGTTCAACAACTTCAGACCATTAACTCAGTTCTACATATTGATATACCACCCCAGCCCCAAGAACTGTGATTTGTTTTCATGTTTTATTTTCTACCGGACATAATTATTCTGCTATTCTGCCATGGGCAGCACACTGGTTAGCACTGCTGCCTCACAGCGCCAGGGACCTGGGTTCAATTCAAGCCTGCGTGAAGTTTGCACATTCTCCCCATATCTGCGTGGGTTTCCTCAGGGTGCTCCGGTTTACCCCACAGTCCAAAGATGTTCAGGTTAGATGATTTGGCCATGCTAAATTGCCCATAGTGTTCAGGGATGCGTAGGTAAGGTGCATTAGTCAGTGGAAATGTAGAGTAATAGGGTAGCATGATGGGTCTGGGTGGGATACTCTTCCGAGGGTCAGTGAGAACTTGTTGAGCCGAAGGACCCCTATAATGTGGAAACAGGCCCTAATTCTAATTAGAGTAATTGAGTCATAGAGATGTACAGCACGGAAACAAACCCTTGGGTCCAACCCGTCCATGCCGACCAGATATTTCAACCCAATCTAGTTGCACCTGCCAGCACCTGGCCCATATCCCTCCAAACCCTTCCTATTCATATATCCAGGAGAAAGTGAGGACTGCAGATGCTGGAGATCAGAGCTGAAAATGTGTTGCTGGAAAAGCAGGTCAGGCAGCATCCAAGGAGCAGGAGAATTGATGTTTCGGGCATGAGCCCTTCTTCAGGAATGATTCCTGAAGAAGGGCTCATGCCCGAAACGTCCATTTTCCTGCTCCTTGGATGCTGCCTGACCTGCTGTGCTTTTCCAGCAACATATTTTCAGCTATTCATATATCCATCCAGATGTCTTTTAAATGTTGCAATTGTTCTCGCCTCCACCACTTCCTCTGGCAGCTCATTCCATACATGTACACCCTCCGAGTGAAACAGTTGCCCCTTAGGTCTCTTTTATATCTTCCCCTTTCACCCTAAACCTATGCCCTCTAGTTCTTGACACCTATGCTGGAACAATGCTTTATCCCGTTATGACAGCTATTAACACTCTTTAGTTTTTATTCCATGACATTTCTAAACTCTAAGGTCCCTAGCCCCATAACCTTTCCTTGAACTACTTCTACTTGGTCTTCCTCACCTTCTTCCAGCAGCATAAAACTCAGCAGTCATCTCCCTCTCATGAAATCTAAAGAAAAGTCAAACTGGATTCAAAACAGAAATTTGTTTCTCTCTCCACAGACACTAAGAATTTTCTAAAACACTTACAGCTTTTATTTCAAATCTCTTGCAGCTACAGTATTTTGCTTTTGGTCGATAAAACAGATTGCTTGGTTATTAATCTCATTGATATTTGTTGGACCTTCCTTTGCTCACATTTCCCTGCACTACAATTGTAGTTACACTTCAGAAGTATTTCATCGGCAAGATGACCTGGTTGTCCTTTTCTCATGGAGGAGAAAGTGAAGACTGCAGATGCTTGAGATCAGTCGGGAGTGGGGTACTTGAAAAGCACAGCAGGTCAGGCAGCAACCGAGGAGCAGAAGAATCAATGTTTCAGGCAAGAGCCCTTCATTAGGAATCATTCTTGATGAAGGGCTCTTGCCCGAAACATCGATTCTCCTACTCCTCAGATGCTGCTGACCTGCTGTGCTTTTCCAGCACCCCATTCTCAACTCTGCCCTTTCTTCAGGCAAGTTCTTTTCCAACCTTTCATTGTCACTTAAGGGAAATGAGTGACAAAAAGGAATAATCAACAGTAATGCGCCTTTGTTAAAAATAAGAGAGTCTCCAAAAAAAGCAAAAAAACTTTTCTTACCCCATCCAAAAGGGTGCTAGTCAAATGAAGACGCAGATCTTTGCGTAGAGGAAACTCCAGGTTTGCTACATGAAACACTGAATTGTCTCTGTCAATCATGTACACTTCATCCTTGCCATCAATAAGCATCATATACCTGCAACAAACAATACACATCAGTATTCTGAATGATTAAAAGAATTCCTACTTCATCAAAATTGCTCAAAAAGGAACATCAACAGGATTATTTGAAAATAATAAACTAAAAATTAATTACTGTCACAAGTGGTTTGTTTTAATGCTACTTCCACTCTTATATGAGAATACACTCTTGTTTATGTGTAAGTAATTTCAGTAACTTTGGTTTGGAAAAATACAGCTATGTTTCTAAACAATTCAGCAAATTTGTCACATTAAGTCATCTTTAAAAAGAAAAGTGCAGGTGAGTGAGTGGGTTAATAAATACTCAACATCAAAAACGACTTAAAACAAAAGTAGAAACTCAGTAGAAAGCAAAGTTAACATTTCCAGTCTGGTGACTCTTCAGAGTCCTGCTGAGTTTCTCGTACAACTTCTGTTTTTGTTTCAGATCTCCAACATCTGCAGCTTTTTTATTATATCAACAGCTACCTGTTGTCCAAAGCAGAACTTATAGATAATCATTTGTAGTTGTTTAAGCCACAGTTTCTTGCTCATCAAATCACCAGAAGAAATTTCTTCACCCAAACAATAGGCAGTCTGTGGAAATTTCTATCACAAGAAGTGGTTAAAGCCAACACACTGAAGGTTTTCAAGGGGATTAGATACTGTTCTTAGGAAATATGGGACCAAATGGTATAGAGAAAAAAAAGCAGAATCAGGGTCCTGGAGTTAGATGAATGGCAGAGCAGGTTTGAAGGACTGGAAGGTCTATTCCTGCTCTTATCTTCCCAATCCTGCATACAATGTTGCTGTCAATTTCCTACAATGTCACTGAAGTAGACCATCTGCAATTCTACACATCCAGCATTTTAACCAAACATAAATCCATTCATTGCATGAACGTAAGAAATAGCAGCATAAGGTATGCAATTTGCTCTTTTGAGACTGCTCCACTATGTAATAAAATCACAGTTGATTACAGCCTTAATGCAGTTTCAGCTATCATTCATAACACTTGGTCACCTCCCCCTAAAATCAGAAATCAGTCTAATTACTGGGACACACACAACCTCACAATTGCACTTTTGTACACCATTTTCCCATACCCTCACATGCCAGAAAGCTAATTCTCGGTTTGGGATTCTCTCAGGCTCATTACCATAGACTCAGACATTTATAGTAGGAGATGCAAATATTCTTTTTAAAACTTGCATACAAATTAGAAAAATTATAATCAGCTAACTGTTAAAATTTAAACCAATGCATTCACTGAAATTAAAATCTAACATTTCATTCAGCTCTATAATTTTCAAATTATACGCAAAGATATAAAGGGAACAATGGGAAAATTTACAACTCCAGCAACGTCTTACACAATATCCTCTAACACAACACTTTTTAAAAAATATGTTTTAAACATTAATTGCAACATATCAATGGTAAAACCAACACATTGCTGCAGCACAAGAGGCCACCATTTGACCCATCGTGTCCACACTAGTGAACAAAGATCTGACTGTACTATTCCCATTTTCCAGGATTTGATGCATATCCCTGGAAACAACGGCAATGTGAGTAAAAATCTAAATGCTTCCTTAATAAGCTGAGAGTTTCTGAATTAACCACTCTTTTAGACAGTTACAGACTCCCACCCCCTCTAGGTGAAAAGATTTCTGCTCAATTCTTCTAACTTTTACCTCTTACCTTAAACCCATGCACTATCGTTATTGCCCCCCACCGTTATTGCTTTCTTATCCACCCTCTCACTGACATTCTTCTCTCAAATGTTGCTGTTCCAGATAAAACAACTGTAGGCTATCCAATCTTTCTTCATATTTCAGACCCTCCAGCCCAGGCAACATCTTGATAAATCTCTGCTGCACCTTCTGGAGCATAAACACATCTTCCCTGTAATATGATGAACAGAAATGCACACAGTACTCTAACTGTGGCCCACCTAGTGTTTTATACAGTTGCAACATAACATTCTGGCTCATGAATTCTATGCCTTATCTAATACAGGCAAACATCCCATAAGCTGTCTGATCCACCTTATCTAACTGCCCTGCTACCTTTAGGGGTCTTTCAATATGCACACCAAAGTAATTTCCAAGATGCTGCTATTCATTCCCGTTGACTAGTTTGCCCTTTCCAAGTTCAATCTATTTCTCACTGCTCTGTTCAGCTGACCAGTCCATTGATACTTTCCTGCACTTTTGCTACATTCCTCCTCACGATCTACCACCCAATTATCATCTCATCCATGAACGTCTTGGTCATATCCCCCATACTTAAGTCCAAATTAATCATGTTTGTTCAGAAAAGAACAGGTGATTTCTACAACAAACAAGAACAGTTGTTGCTGCCAACATCAAAAAATTGTTCTTACATTTATTAAAGCAAAGTCCCATTGCTCATTGGTAACCACACACGTGGGATTCAGTTTTTGTAAATGCATTGAGGAAATATCATGATTCAAAGGTATTGAAGATTTCCTCCTGATTGCTGTTACTAATCAACAGCTATAACATGCTTACAAGTCACAATTGTTATGACCCTAGCTAAAGGTAATACGTAACAAGTTGGTTTCAGAGTGAAACCGATCATGGTAGACAATAACTTTTATTTTTGCTATTTGGTTGCCGTGATGGTCAGTCACTGAATATTTTTACATGAGGATGCCATTGTACTTTTAACAAATAAGCACATATTCCCGTGTCTGCGTGGGTTTCCTCCGGGTGTTCCGGTTTCCTCCCACAGTCTAAAGATGTGCAGGTTAGGTGAATTGGCCATGCTAAATTGCCCCTAGTGTTAGGTGAAGGTGTAAATGTAGGGGAATGGGTCTGGGTGGGTTGCTCTTCAGAGGGTCGGTGTGGACTTGTTGGGCCGAAGGGCCTGTTTCCACACTGTAAGTAATTTAATCTAAAATCTAATATTCCTTGCACAAAAGAAAAACAAAGCTATATGCAAAGATCTCATCACTGACAACAAAAAGAACAATTCAACCATTTTTCTCCAGCAATATCCTTTAGAGGCATTCAACTCCAGTGAAGTATTAGTCTTACTTCAGTTTCAAATTTCTAACTAACACAGACAGGCTATATCACTGACGATTCTCTGACTACTTTGAAACTGCATCAGACTTCTTTCCAGGTCTTATGGCCTTTAGACTTTCACAAACAAACCTGCCCATCTGTTGGGATGTTTCATTTCTTCTGAATGGAATCATCTTAGGGATCACAGCTTACCCTTCTCTGGTAGCAAAACTTCACACAAAAATAAGCAGCAATATCTCATCAGGTAGCTTTCAGTCAGTCATTCAGTTTAAATCACATGATCTCTCACAAATGCTGTTTTGAATTCCTTGTTTAAACTTCTAAGGCAAATCAAAAATACATTTAAACTGTTTTACAATTCAAGCTATCAAATAACTTGATCATAAAATTTAGATTATAAAATTATAGATTATGAAATTTATCATACCTTTCCAAAAAAGCTATAAGAGGCATTTCATCTTTTAATCAAAATTTCTTATTGCTGGTCTTATCCTGTGCTCATGGTAATAACACTTACATTAAGCAAGAATTTTCATAGCAGTGATATTATCTTGACAGTCATTTTCTATCATATTTTCTCCTGACAAAATGTCTGCTATAGCATGGTCTTCTGTACATGAATGATTTTTGAATTACACTGTCATTGCATTAAACCCCAACAAAACTATTAAAAATGCAGATCCCTTTAAGGCTCACACAGATCAGCTCCAGAGTTGATTGAGACCAAGTGATGCTCGCTGAGCTTCGTATTTAAGAATTCAGTTGAGAACATGCGTTCCGAAGTGCCCTTGGGGAGGAAGCAAGCGGTGTCCATCAATGCTTTCAATGTCTTTAGAGAGGGGTGGGCACCACGGGAGATACAGTGCTTTATCTCCCCCTCCAAATTCATTTTGATTTAGCCCCTTCTCTCTCTCCTTACCCTCGCTCTCCTTTTTTGATTGTTTGCATTGCCCATAAGGATTATGCTTGTAAATATTCAATTGGTTATATGAGTGATTACTAGTGGTAGTTAAATAACAAAAAAGGGGGGAAAAAAACTCAGTGACTTTGGTGGTGGCAGAATCGCTCAGTTGTGCGTAATAACGCTTCTGGGTTTAAAAGGAAACAAAACTGAGTTGGTTGAGCCAGAAGACCCAGGTTCAAGTCCCAACTGCTCCAGAGGCTAGCATTAACAACTCAACCGGTTGCTTAGAAAATACCTGAAGTATTGAATTGGAAGTCAGGATGACTTAGTGCGGGAAAAGTCATGTGCAATAACTCTTCCACACATGAAAAAAAGAATTGGGTTTGGATTGTTTCTTGTGGCTCCATGGTAGTGTCACTGCCTCTGAGCCAGGAGACCTGGGTTCAAGTTGTATTGCTGCAGAGATTTGAAATAACAGTTTGGTGAGAACATTTTTAAAAAACAACAAGAAAGTTGGGCCTCCTCCTACTCTCTCTACCCCTTCTCCGTTTTAAAGGTTTCTATTGCTCTTAAAAGGCTTTGCACATACATTCTTCAATTGGAAATCCGGTTAATATATGGGAAAAAATATCACGGGTGATTTAGTGATTAGCTTTTTTCTATAAATCCTCTCATTTATGTGTAAGGACACTTCTTGGGGGGAGGGCGGTGTTGGGGGGGCCTCATGTAGCACAATAGTAGCATCACTGTCTTTGAATCAGGAGGCCTGGGTTCAAGTTCAAACTGCTTTAGCTGTGGGTAAAGTACGTACCTGAATAGGTCAATTAAAACAAAAGGTGGAGTTGGGAAGGCTCTTTTGGTGCAGTAGTAGTGACCCTACCTAGGTTCAAGTCTCACCTGCCCCAGAGGTGTGTAATAACATTCCTGAACAGGTGGATTAGAAAAGTAGCAAAAACACAGTTTAGGGGAGCGGTAGTGGTGTTATGGCCATCTCACTGAACTAGAGACCCAAAGTAGACAAACAGGAGGCTGGAAGAACACAGCAAGCCAGGCAGCATCAGGAGAAGTCAATATTTTGGGTCAAGACCTTTCATCAGACCAAGTTACTGCACTGGAGGCACAAGTTCAAACTCCAACACAACAGCTCTTGAATCTAACCTCGATGTATGAGTGTTAAAATACTGTTTTTAAAAAGAAGGAAAAGAAGAAAAGACCTCTAGGCCAGAAAACCCTGATTCAAGGCCCACCTGCTCCAGACAGCTGTCGTAACTTCTTTGAACAGGTTACAAAATTAAAAAATATTTGTGCTTCTTGTTTAGCATCAGTAGTGTTCCTACCTCAGAGATCAGGAGACATTGGTTCAAGTCCCACCTGCTTCAGAACTGCATAATAACATCTTTGAACAAGTTATTAGAAAGTATTTTTTAAAAGCTGAGTCCTTAATTTAGTTTAGTTCTAGCCCCCTCTCCCTACATTTCCGTCGCTTTTGTTGTCATTGCATGGATCAAAACAGGCTTTGCATATAAATTGGTAAATGATTCTGAAATACAGGTTACACAACAGTTGGAGAATGGAGGAAAAAAGTTAAAAATGGGTAACATGAAATAAAAACATTCAGTGCTATGTAAAAGCAATGCTGGACAACAGTGTTTTTTTTTCCAAAAATTGAGTTAGGATGGTGCAATGATAGTATCCTGAACTGTGAGTCAGAATACCCGAGTTCAATTCCCACGTGCTCCAGAGGCATGTAAAACACCTCTGAACAGGTTGATTAAAAAATATCAAGAACTGACAAAATATTAAGAGACGTGTCATAAATGCCTGAACATGTTGCTTTTTAAAACAAAACAGTTTAGTTCTTCCCAAATAGGGTGCGCTTCAAGAGAGGGAAAGAGTCCAAAAGCAAAAGGCTGAATCTGATGTTTGAACTGTTTGAAAGATCAACAATAAAATATTTGCAAGTTGGTGGAAGTCTTCTGCTGCCTAATTCAACATATGGATATTGTTGTATAAAACAAGGTAAATCATATTAATGTAGTCTCTTCAGGTGAGAATGCAGAAGGTAATTCCTGTGTATGGCAGAAGCTAAGCTTCAGGTGGTTTTTTAAAGTGAAAAGCCTGCATCACATTGTAGGATCATGAATTGAAGTTATTCACTGGCATTTTCATAATTGGAGTAATACAAACAAGATGGAGAAATGAACTCAGGTTGCTTCTCTAACCAAGAAGCAAGTATAGCTTTAGCTTTATCCTTATCAGGGAGGGAGTAAAAGTGTGAATAAAGTATTTTTGGAACTGGATGTCACAGACCTAGATACCAAACTTGGATTGAAGATTCCGATTCTGAGCTTGGAAGAAGAATCATATGGGAGTCAGAACTGCAAACAGTGAAAATAGACAACTGCACATTCTTCACGATAGCACTAACGCTGGACCTCCCACCCCACCCCGGGTTTATTCTCCACCCCCTATTATCCTCCCTGTGCACCCACTACTGTTTTGCCAAATTCCAAATGAATGCCATCTACAGGTTTGCTAAAGGCACAACCGTGGTAGGATGGATATCAAATAAAGACATGGTAAAATACAGTAGGGAGATAGAGGACTTGGTGACATGGTGCAATGATAATCGGCAACATCGGCAAAACTACAGAACTGATCACCGACTTCAGGAAGAACGGAGGTGAACACACCCCATCTTCATCAACGGAGCTGAGTTTGAGACAGCATGAAGCGTCATGTTCCTCAGAGTGACAATAACTGACAACCTGTCGTCTTCCCAAGTAGATGCAATGGTCAAGAAGGCACAACAATGCCTCTTCTTCCTCAGGCAACTCAGGAAATTTGGCATGTCCACAAGGATCCTCATCAACGTTTACAGATGAACCACTGAAAACATACTGTCTGGGTGTAGAACGGCCTGGTATAGCAACTGCTCTGCCCAGGACCATAAAAAAATACAGAAGGTTGTGTGTGCAACCCAGACCATCACAGAAGCCAATCTTCTACCCATGGATGGCTCAAAGGTAGAAGACAGAGGATGGTGGTGGAGGGTTGTTTTTCAGACTGGAGGCCTGTGAACCAGTGGAGTGCCACAAGGATCGGTGCTGGGTCCTCTACTTCTTGTCATTTACATAAATGATTTCATGCGAGCATAAGAGGTACAGTTAGTAAGTTTCCAGATGACACCAAAATTGGAGGTGTAGTGGACAGCGAAGAGGGTTACCTCAGATTACAACAGGATCTGGACCAGATGGGCCAATGGGCTGAGAAGTGGCAGATGGAGTTTAATTCAGACAAATGCGAGGTGCTACATTTTGGGAAAACAAATCTTAGCAGGACTTATACACTTAATGGTAACATCCTAGGGAGTGTTGCTGAACAAAGAGACCTTGGAGTGCAAGTTCATAGCTCCTTGAAAGTAGAGTCGCAGGTAGATAGGATAGTGAAGGCGGCGTTTGGTATGCTTTCCTTTATTGGTCAGAGTCTTGAAAACAGGAGTTGGGAGGTCACGTTCCGCTGTACAGGACATTGGTTAGGCCACTGTTGGAATATTGTGTGCAATTCTGGTCTCCTTCCTATCGGAAAGATGTTGTGAAACTTGAAAGGGATCAGAAAAACATTACAAGGATGTTGCCAGGGTTGGAGGATTTGAACTACAGGGAGAGGCTGAACAGGCTGGGGCTGTTTTCTCTGGAGCGTCGGAGGCTGAGGGTGACCTTATAGAGGTTTACAAAATTATGAGGGGTATGGATAGGATAAATAGGCAAAGTTTTTTTCCCTGGGGTCGGGGAGTCCAGAACTAGAGGGCATAGGTTTAGGGTGAACGGGGAAAGATATAAAAGAGACCTAAGGGGCAACTTTTTCACGCAGAGGGTGGTACGTGTATGGAATGAGCTGCCAGAGGATGTGGCGGAGGCTGGTACAATTGCAACATTTAAGAGGCATTTGGATGGGTATATGAATAGGAAGGGTTTGGACGGATATGGGCTGGGTGCTGGCAGGTGGGACTAGATTGGGTTGGGATATCTGGTCGGCATGGACGGGTTGGGCCGAAGAGTCTGTTTCCAAGCTGTACATCTCTATGATTCTATGACTCCATTTACATGACTCGTTGCTGCAGAAAGGCTGCAATCGCCATCAAAGACCCATTCCACACCAGTAATACTCTCCAACAACCTCTTCTGTCGGGCACAAGAAAAGTAACTTGAACACACGCATGAGTAGGTTTAAGAACATCATCTTCCATGCTGTTATTAGATTGATGAATGGAATCTCTAACTTCAAATAATGCTGATTTTGCTAATGTTGATCTAGCTTAGCGCACACCTGATATAATGTAATCTGTATGCGTTTGTCCACGTCTTTTTTCACCACATGATCTGTATGTCCTTGCTTACTGCTCATAAACAAAACTTTTCATGTATTTACGTACACATGACAATAAATCACATCAAATAAAAAACAATTACTTCTGTTTGTCTCTCTACACATGCTGCCAAAACTGATGAGTTTCTTATGTTTGTTTCAGATTTCCAGCAATTGCAGTATTTTGCATTTATTGGAAATTCTAAAAGGAATCATGGACTGAGTTTACAGAAAGGATGATTTGTTGGAAGTCTATGAGGCACAGTCAATATTTGATCAATTTAACAGGATGGGCAATCAGTCCATGGAGGATTATATCATGGAGTTTGAGATGTTATGTAAAAGGTTAAAGAAATTTAATTTAGAAATTCCACAGTGTGTGCTGGCATTTAAGCAATTAGGTTGTGCACAAATCCTGCCCATTGATTTTTGGTTTTGACAGATGTTTACTTTAATGGTAATGGGCTCTCTTTTTGGGCAACTGGCTGCTGCTATAAAAAAACTTTGGGAGATGATCATTTTCAACTACACCTCAAGACATGTTGGGAGTTCTGCCGTGATACAGAGAGTGGAAGAGTTTACAACTACTGACTCTCAAAATCAAAGGCAGCCTAGCCTTAAGTGCCTGTATAAGACAGAGTTACTAAAAGATGTTTTGAGGGAAAGAGGGACAAAGTTTTAATAATTTTCAAAGGGTAAATGCAGGGTTGGAGAGATAGCCGCCAAGACTGAATCCTAGAAATGCATGATGCTTCCATGCAATTCATATCACAATGTCAGGAATTGTCCAAAGATAAGTATTTGAAGAAACTGTTGAAACAAATGGTTCTGAGGGCAAAGAAAATAAAGCTGAACAGTATGAAAATATTGCGATAGTGGCCAAAGAACTAAGTCATTCCATAGATACCTAGCTGCCGATTCATTCAATAGTGCCATACTACAAGCGGACTGCTACAGTGTTGATTAATTACAACATTATATAGAAACTCTGGATAAAGCAGACAAAATAGGGTCAAAGATATACAAAAGCTTTTACCTACCTTTCATTCAGATATGATAATTCATTAAAGTCTTTAAAGAGACAGTGTTTCTCCTCTGTAAAACTGCTAGACTGCATTAATTCATAATTACTGATGTCATTCAGAGTGACATAGCTTTATTAGTGAGCAAGTCTTCGAACAATAAGGAGAAAAGGTGTCTGGATCTTGCTATGATCTAAGCTGATGTTATTACTGGACAAGTCAAATCCCAGACCGAATTCAAGTTTGATAGATCAAAACTGAATCTGCTGGAAAAGCTCAGCAGGACTGCCAGCATCTGTGAAGAGAATTCAAAGTTGGCATTTCGAGTCCAGCGACCCTTTCTCAGAACTATGTTTTGGTTTGGCTTTAATGATGTAGTCTCTCATGAGATGGGCGTTGTCGATTTTGTTTCAACCTTAACAAGAAAATAGAATTTTACAACGCAAAAGAAGAAATTAAGATAAAAATTGGACAAACCAATTTATTTGTAACACAAATTCAGAGAGTTTTAAACACAGTAAAAAGAGTCCTAGTAATCCCAAAAGACGTCTTTACAACATTCTTGTCTCAAGACCACAAGAAACTACAGAGTCGTGAACACAGCCCAGTCCATCACGCAAACCAGCCTTCCATTCATTGACTCCATCTATACTTCCTACTGTCTCAGGAAAGCAACCAACATAATCAAAGACCCCGTACCACCCCGGTTGTAAGCTCTTCCACCCTCTTCCGAAAAGTTTGTATACATGTACAAGTAGTTGCAAGAACAGCTTTTTCCCCCACAGGTATTAGACTTCTGAATGGACATTTCAAATTCTTAATTTAATCTTGATCTCATTTTCTGTGCACCTTTTCTACAGTTGTAATACTGCAATCTTCGCTCTGTTATTTTTCCCTATGCATTTTGTATGGTATGATCTGCCTGTATTACATGCAAAACAAAACTTTTCATTGTACCAAGGTACTTTTTTTTCTTTATTCAATCATGGGACATGTGCATCACTGGCAGGCCAGCATTTCTTGCCCATCCTTAGTTGCCTTTGAACTGAGTGGCTTGCTGGGTCATTACAGATTTCAGTTGAGAGTCTACCACAATGCAATGTATCTGGAGTCACATGTAAGCCAGATCAGGTGAGGATGGCAGATTTCCTTCCCTAAAGGACATCTATGAACCAGATGGGCTTTTCTGACAATCGACAATGGTTTAATGGTCATCAACAGATTCTCAACTCCAGATTAGTATAGAATTCAAATTCCACCATCTGGCAGGATTCAAACCCAGGTCCCCAGATTATTAGCTGGGTTTCTGGATTAATTGTCTAAACTGGCAACAAACAGTATATACAAGACTTTCCCGACACATGGCTAGGGATATATCTCATACAATTCAGCATATGGCTAGAGTACAAAATTGTCTTCAACACTGATCATATGATAATCTTCCAGTACTAGAAGGAAGGAGAAACAATTAGCTCTACTTTTCACATCAAGCTAAGTGCGCTACTTATTGAAAAAAAAGGTTCATTAAAACTGAAGCGCCAGAAAAAAAAACAAGAGACCCCTGAGACACTGCATCAGACCGTTTGAGGTTAATTTCAGATCTGGTGAGATGGCTTACTTTAAGAGAGGACATGGGAATGGAAAAGGCTAGAGAATTTTATTGGGCATGACAGGAAAACTTTTAGAATAATTAAACAACAAAGGCACACTCCTCACAAGTAGTAGAGATGAGTTATGAATTTTGAGACTCTGAGTACACAGGAGAGGATGTTGACGATGAAGCACCATGTACTTCACATTCCCATGAGTCCTATAATTTGGAATCAAAGAGGCACGATGCAAGGGCTATGTAAATATTAACCAATTTATGTACTGATCATGAAAAAGTGATTGTTAAACTCACATGGAGATTATCTGCCTAAAAGTAGCTTCACAGATAGTTTGCTCATGTTGAAAATTGGGGTCTCTGAAACACTGAATTTTCTTGGTATGTACTGTATAGCATGAGATTTTATTTAAAAACTATTACAATAGTAATTAACTATTCAAAATTCTAGCTTCTGAAAATAAAGTTCAAAAAACCCAGAAGTCATAATGCCCATTGAATTAGCTTTTTATCTAGCACCAAATATATACTATCATAAGTACATTGTTTTCGAAAATAAATATTTGTTCAGAGAAAGAATTGCAAACTAACCCTCAGTTGAGGGTATGCAAGGGGACAACAATCATCCCAACATCATGTGTAGCTGTCTCATGGCCATTGGTTTAAAAACGTTCGGATATAGCGCACGTTAGCTGCCATAGAAATATAACATAACAGGAAGTGCCAGGAGAGAGAGAGAGAGAAGTTCTGTTACTGAGAATTCTCTTCAAGCAGATTTTGTAGAGTTCTCATCGGGTGGTCTCAGAAGGTTGTCCTCACAAGGAGATGGAAGACGAACCAGAAGGAGAAGAGAAAGACTGAGGGAAGAAATCCCTAACACTTCAGCTAGCAAGCAGGATGCTAATCCCACCACTTTAACAAGACTGAAACATTCACACCGACAGTCTGCTTGCCCTCTGGTATCAGTGAACCATTGCCAATTGTCATGGTTGCATGCTTTCTTTATCTAACTAAAGAATATACCATATCTAAACAACTGCTTCTTAACAAACTCAATAAGCCATTAGAAGGTTTCTTATAAATGGTGTTGACTGCCGATTTAGGTAACAGCGATCATAAGCCCTTAAAATCAGCACGGGTAATGGAGAGATTTCTCAGGCAATGAATAAAAGTTTCACATGAACAGGGGGCATTTATGGCTACCATTAGGAAAGGATAATAGGATGATTTAAAAAAATGCTGGACTAAGAGTTACAGAACTGGAAAGAATTCATAAGTTCACGATAGAAGTCAACCTGCTTTGTCACACAGATGGATCCGTATGGAAAAGGTACTATTTATAAGGCCTATTGGTATGTTTGAGGAAAAGAGGGATTGAAATCGACTCTCCTATGGCTCGGAAGGCAATTTTAAACATGTTTAGCTGTTTTAACAATCTTTTCTCAAATTGTAATTCCATAGACATTATAGTGGCATTTCTTCAGGCTAGTTTACTTGAGACTGGAATATGTTTACAGGCCTAAGGAAAGCATTAGGAATCGAGGGGAACTTTAGAAGTTACAGAGATACGCCGTAGGTCAAATGACACTTCTCCGGTGAGGTAATTTTCAGTAAGGACAGCCCCAACAATGTTCTATTTGCATTAAAATAGAAAACATTTGTGCACCTTTATGATGTAGGTCACCAATTACGTTTGGAAGTGCACCAATGATTTAAGAAACGATTATCAAGCAAAATAGGAAGGAATTCAAAATTGGCAGTCAAACTTCTGGAGTTTTCAAATATGTTTGTTTCAGAATTAATTAGGTGAATTACATGTAATTTTACATCAATAATTTGATTTGACATTTGCACAACTCTTCAGTTGTCTGAGAAATCTTTTCTTCTGTTTTTGAGTGCACGTCAGCTCTATGCTCCTGATCTTTGGGAATCTAATGCAGATGGGTGGGGTCAGATTTGAGGACCTCCTTCTGCAGAGGTCTGCTCCTCGACCAGGTCAGGCTGACTATAAACAGGTCCAGGCATCAGGCTGTGGAGGGAGTTGTATCTGCCAACTGTCTCCCCTCTTCTGCGATGATGTTCATGCCAGAGTGTCGTTGGAGAGGGAGCACATGATGTCTATCAATGTTCTAGATGCCTTATCACCCCATCCAACTTCGTTTTGATTTAGCCCCTTCCCGCTCTCTCTACCTCTCCCCTTTACTTTTGAAGTTCGCACTGCCCACAACAGGCTTTGCATGTAAATGTCTAACTGCTGCAGAGATGATTACTAATGGTGGTTAATACTTAAAAACAAAAAAAAGTCACTGTATTTTGGTGGTGGGAAAGTCATTTTGTTGTGTGTGACAAAATGGATATAACAAAAAGAATCTTATTTTGAAAATATCCTTCCAATTGCAATTAGTCATACTAGATCTGAACAGAATGATAAGGCTACTACAAGAATGAGATGCAACAGAAAAGTAGTCTTGCTGGATACTTGAAGTGATTTAGTCAAAGAACAGACAGAAGCAAATTTTGACATGCTGTGTAACCTTCTGTGAAAGATATAACAAGCATCTGCCAGAAATGCTGTGTCACATTTTTGATGCTTGATGCTCAACGAAATAAATCGAGAGTTACAGACAGCGTTCTTGCTCATTTTCATTTTTGCCTGTGGAAACCTCCAAGGTCTGGGCACAGTAGCGACTTCTGTTGACATAGTGATCATCATACATGGACTCTTGGAGTGACTGCTCACATGCAGCTTAGAAGAGATAGGGCCTGTTTCTGTGCTGTATGATTCTTCAGCCCAACTCGCCCATGCCAACCAGGTTTCCTAAACCGAATTAATCGCATTTGGCCCATATCCCTCTAAACCTTTCCTATCCACATACCTGTCCAAAAGTCTTTTAAATGTTTTAATTGCACTCACCTCTATCACTTCCTCTGGCAGCACGTTTCATACACACACCACTCTGTGAAAAGGTTGTCCCTTGGGTCCCTTTTAAATATTTCTCCTATCACCTCTAGTTTTGGAATTCCCTCCCCTACTGAAAAGACCTGGTTATTAACCTCAAACCTCTATCCCTCATGATTTATTAACCTCCATAAGGTCACCCCTTCAGCCACCTACATTCTAGAGAAAAATGTCCCAGCCTCTCCTTATAACTCTAACCTTCCAGTCTTAGCAACATCCTTGTAAAACTTTTTTGGCACCTTTTCCACTTTAGTAACATCAATTCGATAGCAAAGCAACTAGATTTGTCTGCAGAACTTCAAAACTGGCCTTACCAATGTCTCATACAAGTGTAACATGACATTCCAACTCTGCTAGTCAATGATCTGACTGATGAAGGCAAGCATACTAAATGCCTTCTTAACTGACACGGTCTACCTGTGATGCTATTTTCAAGGAATTATGTACTTGCACCCCTAGATCTCTCTGTTCAACAACATTCCCAAACAGTCAAGCATTAACTGTGTACATCCTACCCTGGTTTAGCTGACCAAAATGCAACACTTCACATTTATCTGAAGTAAACTCCATTCCTTAGCCCACTGGCCCTGTTGATCAAGATCCTATTGTACTCTTAGATAACTTTCTTCACTGTCCACTATAACACCTACTTTAGTGTCATCTGCAAAAGGACTAACCATTCTTCCTATATTCTCATCCAAAAATTGTTATATACAAATGTCAAACAACACAGTGAACCCCGCACCAATCCTTGTCGCTTCCAGATCAAAGACCTCCAGTCTGAAAACAATCTTCCACCACCACCAGTCACCTACCATCAAGCCAATTGCTCGAGGGTAGAAGACAGAGGGTGGTGGTGGAGGGTTGCTTTTCAGACTGAGGCCTGTGACCAGTGGTGTGCCGTAAGGATCGGTGCTGGGTCCACTGCTTTTCATAATTTATATAAATAATTTACTTGTGAACATAGGAGGTATAGTTAGTAAGTTTGCAGATGACACCAAAATGAGAGGCGAAGTGGACAGCATAGAAGGTTCCCTCAGAGTACAATGGGATCTTGATCACATGGGCCAATGGGCTGAGGAGTGGCAGATGGAGTTTAACTTAGATAAATGCAAGGTGTTGCATTTTAGGGAAGCAAATCAGAGCAGGACTTACACATTTAACGGTAAGGTCTTGTGGAATGTTGCTGAACAAAGAGATCTTGGATTGCAGGCTCATAGTTCCTTGAAAGTAGAGTCGCAGGTAGATAAGATACTGAAGATGATATTTGGTATGCTTTCCTTTGTTGCTCAGAGCATTGAGTGTAAGAGTTGGGAGGTCATGTTGCGGCTATACATCACATTGGTTAGGCCACTTTTGGAATATTGCATGCAATTCTGATCTCCTTCCTATCGGAAGGATGTTGTGAAACTTGAAAGGGTTCAGAAAACATTTAGAAGGATTTTGCCAGGATTGAAGGATTTGAGCTATAGGGAGAGCTATGGGCTGGGGCTGAATTCCCTGAAGCATTGGAGGCTGAGGGGTGACCTTATAGAGGTTTATAAAATCATGAGGGGCATGGATAGAATAAATAGACAAATGTCTTTTCCTTGGGGTGGGGGAGTCCAGAACTAGACACCATAGGTTTAGGGTGAGAGGGGAAAGATATAAAAGGGACCTAAGGGGCAACCTTTTCACACAGAGGGTGGTGCGTGTATGGAATGAGCTGCCAGAGGAAGTAGTGGAAGCTGGTACAATTACAGCATTTAAAAGGCATCTGGATGAGTATATGATTATGAATGCTTTAGAAGGAGTTTGGCCAAGACTGGCAAATGGGACTAGATTAGGTTAGGATATCTGGTCGGCATGGAGGAGTTGGACCAAAGGGTCTGTTTTCATGCTGTACATCTCTATGAATCTATGTCTCTAAATGTGATTTAACCTTACTAACCAGTCTACCATGTGGAATCTTGTTGAAAGCCTTGCAAATGGCCACGTTGACTACATCCACCATTCTGCCTTCATCTATCTTCTTGCTCACCTCTTCAAAAAAAACTCAAACTTGTGACAGACGATTTACTATGCACAAAGTCATGCTTACTAGCCCTAATCAATCTTTCTCTTTCCATATGCATGTAGATCCTACATCTCAAAATTCCCTCTAACAACTTACCCACAACTGACATTAGGCTCACCAGTCTGTAGTTCCCTGGCTTTCCCATGTAGTCTTTCTTAAATAATGACTCAACATTAGCCAGTCTTCTGGCACCTCACTGGTGGCTGATGATGATTGATTAATTTGATTTATTGTCATGTGTACCTTAGTACAGTGAAAAGTTTTGTTTATGAGCAGTACAGACAGATCATAGCTAGCAAGCAAGGACATACAGATCATAGGGTGAAAAAACTTGGGACAGATTGAGGCACACAGGTTACACCTCACAGGACGTGCGCGAGGCAAGATCAACATTAACAAAATCAACATTATTTGAAATTACAGAGTGCATTCATCAGTCTAATAACGGCAGGGAAGCTGTTCTCAAAACTGCTGGTATATGCATTCAAGTTTCTGTATCTCTGTCTGACAGAAGAGATTATCGGAAGCATTACCAGTGTAGGATGGGTCTTTGATGATGTTGGTAGCCTCTCTGCTGCAATGAGAGTTGTAAACGCAGTCCATGGATGAGAGATTGACTTCCGTGATGACCTGGGCTGCACACACAACTTTCTCTAGTGTTTTCACAATTCTGGACCAAGCAGTTGCTGCACCAGGCCATTATGCACCCAGACATGGTGCTTTCTATGCTGCATCTGTAAATGTTAATGAGGCTCCTCATGGACATGCCAAATTTCCTGAGCCACCCGTGGAAGAAGAGGCATTGTTGTGCTTTCTTGACCACTGCATCAACGTGAGAAGTCCAGGGTCATGCCGAGGAACGTGACAATCTCATTGATGTAGATGGGGACGTGTTCTCCTCCTTTCTTTCCACATCAGTTTTTCAGTTTCGCCGACATTGAGAGAGATTTTGTTTTTATTGGACCACATCACCAAGCCCTCTATCTCCTTCCTGTATTCTGACTTATCATTGTTTGATATCCATCCTACATGGTGGTGCCAACAGCAAACCTGCAGATGATGTTCTGGAATTTGGCTACACAGTCATGGGTATATAGGGCTCCAGTGTTGAGTATTATCGTGGGGGAGGTGCTGTTGTCTATCTTCACTGATTGCAATCTGTGGGGATGGAAGCTGAGGATGTAATTGCAGAGGGCAGAGTCGAGACCTAGCTCTCAGAGGTTTGAAATTAATCTAGAGGGGATAATGATGTTGAAGGCGGAGCTGTAGTCTGACATAGATGCCCTTGTTTTCCAGATGCTCCAGGGATGAATATGGGTTAAATGATGTCTGCTGAGGACCTCTTATGTCAGTAGACAAATTGTCAGGCATCGAGGCGGGCTGACAGACTCAAGTTGATGTGGTCCATGATCAGCCTCTCGAACAACTTCACAATTATGGAGGTCAGAGCCACTGGGCAGCAGTCATTAAGACATTGCTTTCTTGGGTACTGGGATGATAGTGGTTTTCGGGAAGCAGGGGGGTACTTCGACTTGTAGGAGGGAGAGGTGAAGATATCAATGAATACCTCCACCAGCTGATCCACACAAGACCTAAGTGCATGGCCAGGGACTCAGTCCAGGCTCATCACTTTCCTTGGGTTTACTCTCAGGAAGATCGATTGGACAACTGCAGCGGTGACAGAGGCAATTCTTCTTCTGTAATGTGGTCTCTTTTCAAGAAATCATTATTTACTTCCCTGAGTTCGCCAACTTCCTTGTCTTTCTCCACAGTAAATACTGATGAGAAATAATTGTTTCTCACGCAGGATCTCACCCATCTCTTGTGATTTCACACAGAGATAGCCTCGTTGGTCTTCAAGGGGCCCTATTCTCTTCCTAGTTACTCTTTTGCTATTTAATATATTTGGAAAATCTCTTTGAATTCTCCTTAACCTTATCTGCCACAGCTATCTCATGACTGCTTTTTGCACTCCTGTTTTCCCTCTTAAGTATATTCCTACACTTCCTTTACTCAAGGGATTCACTTGATCCCATTTACCTATACCTAACAGATGTCTCCTTCCTTTTCTTGACCACAGCTGTAATATCTCTAGTCATCCATGTTCCCTACTCCAGCCAGCCTTGCCCTTCACACTAACAGGAACATACTGGCTCTGAACACTCATGATATCACTTTTGAAAGCCTCCCACTTTCCAGACATCACTTTACCAGCAAACAGCCTCCCCTAATCAACTTTGAAAAGTTCTTGTCGAATATCATCAAAATTGGCTCTGCTCCAATTTAGAACCTAACTTTTGTATAAACCTATCCCTTCCTATTGCCATTCTGAAGCTAATAGAATTATTGTCACTGGTCCCAAAGTGGTCCCCCTCCATCACTTGCCATGTCTTATTTGTCAAAAGATGATCAAGGTTTGCCCCTCCTCTAATAGGGCCATCGTATTGATTGAGAAAGTTTTCCTGTACACACTGAACAAATTACTCCCCATTTAAGCCGTTAACACAATGGCAGTCCCAATCTATGTTTAAAATCCCCTACTGTTACAACCCTATCTATCTTACAGCTAACTGTGGTCTCCCTACATAATTGCTCGTCAAATTCCTGCTAACTATTGTAGTCCTATAGTACAATCCCATCAAAGTGATCACTCCTTTTGCATTTCTCAGTTTCATTCATAGAGTCACTGGACCATCTCTTAGGAATACCCGGCCATTGTACTGCCGTGATGTTTTCCCTAATCAAAAAGAAAACACTCCCCTCTTTTCTCTTGCCTCTGCTTCTATCCTTCCTATAGCATCTGAACCACGGAACATTAAGCTGCCAGTCCTGTCCTTCCCTTAGCCATGTTTTAATAATAGCTATGATATCCCAATCCCATGTTCCCATCCATGCACAGTTCATCTGCATTGCCTTGCAGGCCTCTTTATTAAAATAAACGCAGTTTAATTTATCAGTTTTCACTTGTTCCCTGCCATGCTTTTGCCTGCCTTGTCTACTTAACTTGCTGTCTTTTAACTTCTGCACAAGCCTCAACCTTCTCTCATCTCACTAATGCTCGGGCATTTCCCCCACCCCACCCACTCCTTCCCCCACCCCACCCACCCCCACACTTCCCTTTGAGAAATTGCTGCAACTGCTCCAGGACATTCTTGACCCTAGCACCTGAGAGGGAACACACCAACCTGGAGTCTCACTCACGGCCACAGAAACACCTATCTGTGCCCCTGACTGGAGAGACCCCCATCACAATTGCTTGCTTGGACTTTGCCATTTCCTGCTTTACAGCAGAGCCAGTCGTAGTGCCACACACCTGGCTGCTGCTATTTTCCCCTGAGGGGTATCCCCATCTCCCTCCAACAATAGTATCCAAAACAATATACTTGTTTGAGAAAGGGATAGCCACAGGACAGTCCTGTACTACCTTACTACTTCTCCTGGCATCACTCATCTACCTGACTGAACCTGTGGTGTGACCACCTTCTTGAAGCTACTATCTATGGCACTCTCTTCTTCCAATATGCTCCTGTGCATCCAACTGGTGCTCCAACCGATCCGTGCAGTCTGCGAGGAGCTGCAATCAGACATAATCACCAGGGACACTTGACTGCTCCATGATCTCCCACATCTGACAGGAGCAGCTGAGCATTCCAGTGATTGCCATTTCTGTCCCTTTAAAAAAAAGAGCTGACTTCGGGAAAAGAGTATCATTTGGGAATCTTTCCATTATCGTGATTCCCTTCAGGTTCTCAAAATTCTATCTAACCTTCAGTTAGCAAACCCCAATCCCGAAGCATTTATTTTCCCTCTAGCAAATTCTAATGTCTGTTTTGGATTCTCTCTTACAGTCCAAACTTTTCATGGATAACCTTCAGATTCAAGCTTATAAACATGGAATGTTGCTCTTTTAACAGTTTTATGGTCTCTAGATTACTCTTCTCACAAACTCATAATTATGCCCATAAGGAAACCGTAACATTAAAAGGAAAAAGTGAGGACTGCAGATGCTGGAGATTAGAATCGAAAAGTGTGGGGCTGGAGAAGCACAGGTCAAGCAGCATCTAAACAGCAGGAGAATCAGAGCTTCGGGCATAAACGCTTGATCATGAATGTGGGGGGAGGTTTTGGTGGGGTGGAGGGAACTGAGAGATAAACAGGAAGGTGGGGGTGGGGCTGGGGGAGGTGGCTGGGAAGGTAATAGGTAGACGAACCCCACCCTCGACTCGCGGCACCTTCTCTTGTTGCCATAAGAGTTGTAAAACCTGCACCCATACCTCCCCCTCCTCACCTCCGTCCAAGGCCTCAAAGGATCCTTCCACATCCTGCAGAGATTTTCCTGCACATCCAAACACCTAATTTACTGTGTCTGTTGCTCTCAATGTGGTCTCCTCTACATTGGGAAAACAGGATGCCAAGTCGCAGAATCTTTCAAGGAACATCTCTGGGACACATGCACCAAAACAACCCCACTACTATGTGGAGAAAGTGAGGTCTGCAGATGCTGGAGATCAGAGCTGAAAATGTGTTGCTGGAAAAGCGCAGCAGGTCAGGCAGCATCCAGGGAACAGGAGAATCGACGTTTCGGGCATAAGTCCTGAAGAAGGGCTTATGCCCAAAACGTCGATTCTCCTTCCCTGGATGCCGCCTGACCTGCTGCGCTTTCCCACTACTATGTGACCAACTACTTCAACTCCACCTCCCATTCTTCCAAGGACATGAATGACCTGGGTCACCTCCACTGCCAAATCCAAGCCACCTAAGCTTGGAGGAAGAACGCTTCATCTTCTGCCTTGGGACCCTCCAACCACATGGCATCAACATCGATTTCACCAGTTTCCTCATCTCCCCTCATCCCAGATCCAACCCTCCAACTCGGCACAACCCTCTTGAACTGTCCTACTTGTCCATCTTCCTTCCCACCTATCCACTCCGCTGTCCCCTCTGACCTACCATCATCACCCCCTACCTACATCTATCTATCGCCTTCCAGGCTACCTTCGCCCACCTCTCCAGACCCACTCTCCTATTTATCTCTCAGACCCCTCCCATCCCATTCCTGATGAAGGGTTTTATACCCCCAACCTCTATTCTCCCGCTCCTCAGATGCTGCCGGATCTGCTGTGCTTTTCCAGCACCACACTTCTCAACTGTAACAGCAGAGGTCCAGACATCCTTTGGCCACTTCATCTTCCAGCTACCTTTTCAAATAAAGTGAAATATCTTTTAATTCCATCCTCTGTCCATTTACAGAGCAAATATTGATTTCTAAATAAGTAAATCCCTCACTGGAATGAGAGCCATCCACTGAGCTGCTGCAGATTCTTTTCTCTTTTACTGAGCTTTTCTCGAGCCAAGTCATGATGATGATTTCCCTACCTGCCTGGAGTTCAAGGTTTCATTTAAATTCTATTTCCTTCTCCATTTCTTTGTTTTTCCTTCTCTCATTCTGATTCAAGCTCTTTTTTTAAAAAAAAAATTACAATTTCCTTTCCATTTATTTTTCCTTTGGCATTTTTAAATTCCAAATTAAGTTTTTCTCCCCTCTGTCTCTTTTTTCTCAAACTCAAGTCTTTGCATTCCTCTTTCTGACTTTTCAAGTTAATTTACAAACTTCCTAAATAAAGTTGAAAATGAATCTTTGCTAATTCTAGTGGTAGCACATCAAGTTTAGGTTTCTCTCAGTACCTTAGGCCTGGGCTGACAAATGACAAGCAACATTTGCACTATACAAGTGTCAGGTAACATAACCACTGTCCCTTGACTTTCAATAGCAATAACTTCATTGAAACCCCCTTTGTCCACATCAAGGATAAACACTGACCAGAAACTGGACTAGTCATAACAAGTCAGAAGCAGGGAATGCTGCAGCAAGCAATTTGCTTCTTCCTAAAGCTGATCCATTTGCACAGCACAAGTCACAAGTGTGATAAAATGCTCTCCACTTTCTGGATGAGTGCAGATCATGTAGCTTGACGCCATTCAAGAAAAAGCAGCCTCTTTGATTGTCACCACATCCACAAACATTCACCCCCCCCACCAATGACTCTCAATAGCAGTAGTGTGTACCATCTACTGTACTTGATGCATTGCAGAAATTCACCAAAGCTCCCAATACCCACAAAACCCATGACCACTACCATTTAGAAATACAAGGATAGCAGATATACGGGAATGCCACCAGCCACAAGTTCCTCTTCCACTATTATCATCCTGACTTGGAAATATATTTGCATTCCTTCAGTGTCATGGAGTCAAAATCAGAGAACATCCTCCCTGACTCCACTACATGGACTCTAGGATCTCAAGGGAGCAGCCCACCGCCATCTTTTCAAGGACAACAAGGGATGGGCAATAAGTGTTAGCCATCCAGAAAATCCCACATCCCCTGAACGATTATTTTAAAAGATCTAAATGCCAGGTAAACACTAAGCATCACAAATTCACAAGATTCTGGTTTGATTTCTACCTCTAACTTCTCTGCTAACTGTGCGTAACTTTAGTCAAAGATATCAAACAAACAATCTGATAATAATCTCCTAATTCCACAAAAGCATTTTCTTTAGGCAACTTTCTGCACATTCGTCACATGCAATACTTTCAGTCCCTTCTCAAGACATACAGGCAAGCTAATGCACTTAATTTTCTGAGAGATTGACTCCGAACAGCTCAAGACATGATCCTAATATGGTGGCCTGAAGACGACCATAAAATAAACTGCCCATCACTGATATAAATCTTTCTTTCTGCACTCGGCCTGTTTCTCCCCTTCTCTAATTATTAATCCACAAGTGAACAATATGTAGCAATTATTTCACAAGATAACTTATTAAGTCATTTAGCTTGTCATATGATTTCTTGGAAAAGTGGTTTTGAACTCCTTGTTTAAAGAAAATTACACACTGACTGTTAAAATTGCTTACCTTTGGGGAAAAAGCTCACCTTCAAAACTAAAACCAAGAAAAGCACTAACTCTGCTTTCAAACCTAGTTCCCTAATAAGAATAAATTACAAATTTTCATTGTACAATGTACAGTATTTCCTCTTCCTTCAGCTAATAAAGTGCTTTAGAGGGAAATTTGGTATGACATAAGTTAATCTGTAAAACAACAAAGTTCAACCTTAGTTTAGTATGAGGTAGAGAGTTTTAGTTAACTTCTTAAGCAATAATCATGTAAATGATTTGCTTGTTCTTATTCAAGAAAGTAATCAAACTTTAAAGAAAAGCTAATTAAACCGCATAAACATGCTCAGATTTCTGTGAAAATGCAATGTGCCTAAACCAGCATTAACCCAGAGGCCTTAAATTGGAAATGGAATATGCAGATGACCCCGTACCAAATTAAGAAAGATAAAGCAATGCAGTTTACTAAAGGATGGAAATGAACCACAAGCTTCAGAGAGAAGATAGGATAGCACCTAGCACCTAGGAGTGACAATAGGCTAACTGGCACCTTGTAATTTTTGATTTGATTTATTATTGTCACATACAGAAATACACTGAAAAGTATTGTTTTATATACTATCCAGGCAAATCATAGCTTACTTAAGTACATCAGGGTAAAAGAACAGAATACAGAATACAGTGTTACTGACAAAGAGAAAAATCAACTCTAATGTATGAGAAGTCCATTCAGAAGTTTGATAATAGTGGAGAAGAAGTTGCTCTTGAATCTCTTGATACATATTTTCAAACTTTTGTACCTTCTGCCTGATGGAAGAGGGTGGAAGGGTCAATGATTACAGTGGCTGTTTTCTCAAGGCAGCAGGATGAATAGATGGAGTCAATGGAAGAAAGGCTGAATTTCTTGATGGAGTGTGCTGCATTCACAATTTTCTGTAATTTCTTGCAATGTGTGAAAAACACAGTGTTTGTCTTAAACAGACATTTTGGAATTCAAGTAATGTACTGTCTACATGCTTTATAATGTATAAAAATCTGACAAATCCTCCATGACAGAGTGCTACCCCAGAATCTTTTCAGAGGTTGACTCTCCCAGTGTTGGCTCATTAAACAATTGATAACCAGTACCAAGCCAAGTACTGGATTCCACAAAATAAAATTTTACACTTAAGTCACTGTGTTACTGGGGACTTATTGTGTGTGCAATTTATTGTTTGGATTTATGTGGATTCATTGGTTATTGTGGACTTATTATCTGTTATTGTTGCCAGGTGGAACAATCAAAAACTGCAAGTCACCATGCATTACATCGTTAGGTTGGTTCATAGTCCCGGATAACAAAAAAATCATGTGGAGGAGGAGAGGTAGCACAGAGAAAGCTGGTGAAAATTCACTGTTTTTACAGCTTTAAACAAACACTGAAAATTATTTGGCCTAAATGTAGTAAACCACCATCTGTCCTTAATCAATGCACTTGCTAAAATGTGAAATTATAATTGAGATTTGAATATTATTCATCAGATCAATGCTCAGTACTTTCAATAATATTCAGATGCCTTGGCTGCTTCCTTCTTTGTCCACTAAGCCAAACTTACCCCTACACTGGTAGGGAACTACTCTTCGAGCTTCCACGGGTCCAGTCCAAACTCATGTCATCCAAGAGAATTATCTTCAACATCCATCATATTCACATTATGTGCATTCACACGCAGCAATAAAACCTCTTCTTCCCACGTTGGCTTACATTTCAGTAACTCCTCTGCTCAAGGACAGTCCCCTCCCTTCCAAACTACCATCAATCCCTCTTCCTGTAACACACAGTCGATTGGCCACTGTTTATGAAATACTACTCCCACCAGCAATTCCCTTTCCTCTTGAACACTTCAAATCCTAAACTTATCTTTTCTGAAATTCCACTTCCGTTTCTCCAATCAGGTCTCTACCTCAACTACAAACCCAATGATGGAACAGTGGTAATGTCACCGTTCTAGTAATCCAGAAGCACAGTTGCAATGCTCTGGTGATAAAGGTTTAAAATCATACCAAGTCAGCTGTTGAAATTTAAATTCAATCAAATTTGAAAGTTAGTCCCAGTGATGATGACAGCAAGAACCCATATCATTCCCTCAAGTGCTTTAGAGAAGAAAATCAACCATCTTTACCAAGCCTGGCTTTCATGTGACTCCTGACCTACAGCAATGTGATTGACTCTTAAATACCCTCTGAAATGGTCCTAGAAATCCACTTAGCTCAATGGCAATTAGGGACAGGCAAGGAATGCTGCCTTGACTAATGACGCCCATAACTCATGGAAGAATAAGTTGAAGTCTTAGACATTGTCTGTGTGGCTGTGATCATGAAGTATTACATATTCTCTATTTTGTTCGTTCAGAATACCATCTAACCACCAAAGCACCCTTCTATAACACCTCTCTTCTGTGGTGCCTTCCATCAGTTCAACTTCTAATTATCTAACTATCAAAGCTATAGTTTATTTCACTACCCACACATCATTCTCTCTAGATCCAAGTGTCCATCTTCTTAAATAACCTTCCTCTTGTAAATAAATGGCAAAGTTATTTATGGAGAGAGAAACAGAGTTAACATTTCAAGTCCAGAATGACTCTTCTTCGGAACTGGACTCGAAACATTGACTGTTTCTCTTTCCATGGATGCTGTCAAACCTACTGAGTTGCTCTAGCATTCTCTGTGCTTCTTTCAGACCTCCAGCATTCCCAGTATTTTGATTTTACCAATGTTATTCTTTTTTCTGGTTTAATAGAATGGATTGCAGCAATTATTTTGGAAATCTTCAGGAACATTTCTTTTTATACAGATCAGAAAGCCACAACATGAGAAAGAAATTATTGCATGCAAGTATTTCAAAGTTCCCATGATAAATCCAGGTTTCCTGTGGACACAGTTCAAATTATCAGCTTTGTGTTTTCAATATGCAGTTGGAATATTCATAATAATCAGTGTCATTTGTAAAATGAGTGTCCAAATATATAAAAGATTGAACCCATAAAACATATTCCATTAGTCAGATTGTTTTCTATCAAATGGCAGTTTCATTTTGAAGTAACAAATGAATCATAAAATCATTCAGCAGCAACAACAAAATCTGTCAAATGTAGACCAAATTCAACCGAATCAGATGCTATTAGATTACGCACCTGATAAACCACATCAGACGCCACGGTTTTCTTTTTTTTATAAACTTGTAGCATTGCTATTTAAATATTAAGTGATACCTACACTGAACAGTTGCAATACTGACAACTAAATATGGAAGCACAATCAATCAATAGTAGATCTGTAGGGGTTCAAGATGGCCCACCACCAGAATAACTATGAATGGAACTGTAACACTTTACATCAACAGCAATATGATATTTTTGTAGGGGTGGGGGTGCCATTTATAAAATATTCATGAAATAACACACAATGTCTACCAGAAATTTCCAAGGGAAAACCAAAGTACAGTTTATAGCAGTCCATTACAGTAATGAAGATTATGACAAACCACTTTTAAGTTCTATTCTTTACAGTAACAGTACTTTTTGCTGGATCAATTATTTTCAGAAACATAAAAGAAGTACCACATATCTATTACCTGGATTCATTCCAAATTAGTTTGACCACCTTGCAATGTCAGTGCATATAGCAAGCCAAATGTAGAAGATCACTCACAAAAAAAAACTAGGCTTTGAACTTCACTTGCAAAACTGAAAATTGGCTCTTCACGCTTACTTAATACCCCATTTATAAATTAGAATATGACAAGTACTTTAATTGTCAAAAAGTGTGGTGCTGGATCATCACAGCCGGTCAGGCAGCATCCGAAAAGCAGGAGAATCGACAATGAAGGGCTGATGCTCGAACTGTCTATTCGCCTGCTCCTCAGATGCTGTCTGACCAGTTGTGCTTTTCCAGCACCACACTTTTCGACTCTGATCTCCAGCATCTGCAGTCCTCATTTGCTCCAAGTATTTTAATTGACAAGGATCATAAGTGAAAATAAGATTAGACAGTAACTGTCCAGTGCAAACAATTAGTCACAATTATTCTGGGAAAGAGACAGAAAGAAATTATTTAGTTCACTTACCCTAAGTAAAAAGAATACATATGTAAACAAATGAGATAAGTTATACATACTTTGCAATCTTTACAGTTCTCCCATGTATTAGATTTTCTGACTCAATGAACAATTATGTTGTCACAAATGACAATATCATCATTGAGACTTTTCCACAAATACCTTAATGTTAACACTTTTAAAGCATGTTAAAAGCTTGCGAATAAGAGATCAACAAGAAATAGTAGAAATTTCAGCATTCTGTTATTGTGCTCTCAGGGAAGTGACTGCTCATCCTAAAAGAGTGATGGTCAGGAAAAACAGCATGGAATATTTGATGAGTTAAGTAATGAGATAAACTTGAAACATCTGAGGATTAATAATAATTAGAAATCTCTGTGTTACACTCATGTAGTGCCTTGGTATACCATCAGCCTGCAATATGCAGTTTCACACAGCGCAAGTTTCTTAGCTCATTTGTGTCACTGGCAGAGATGGCAAATGGAAGAGGAAAAGGGCATACAGATGAGTCAATATTAGGTATTAATTACAGCCAGAAAGCTGAAGACTTGAACGAGCCACTCTGCTGGGAAATAGCTAAATGTATTTCAAACAGGGTAATTGTGCCTCTGAAAAAGGACTAAAAACTAAAAAGGTGAGGAGTGAAAGGTCAAAAAAGTAATTACCAGTTTTAACAACAAGATCAGTTGGTGGTTCTTGTATTTCATGTAATCCTTAAGTAAAATCACTGTTTTGTTTCATTAACATCAATACTGATGTGATGATCAAGTTTATACTTCTTCAGAAATTCAAACTCCTGGAATTTCGGCATTCAACTCATTCTTCAATAGTTCCAAAGAAGCCGATTCCAGGTTTTAAACCACATTTTCTGCAATCTACCTCTGACTTAGTTTTTTTTTAAATGGTGTATGGATTAACATTTGATTTTATAAACTTACGTATCGCAATAAGGTTTTTCACATTCATCTAACTTCATGCTAAATAGACTCACTTTCTTCATAACAGTCTAAACCTTACCTACTTTCTCAACAGTATCTAGGACTTAAATCATCGACTCACATAGTGATCAGATCAGAACGTCACATCCAAGATATCGATTTAGTTGCAGCTGTGATAGATATTGCAGCATTTAAAACCCAAATTCTACAAATATGGTAGTTAGGCTTAGTATTCTAATTTTTGCTAGCTGCTTTGCAATGACTAGTCTCAAATAAACAAATCACTTCCAGATCTCTTTCAGCCTCCAGTCCGAGTTTCTTCTTCCAGTCTGCTCAGCCCTGGGATATCACTACAAAAGTTCCTCAAGCAGCATCCTTGGCCCAGCTATCTTCAACTGTTTCATCAATAAGCTTCTTTCCATTACAAAGTCAGGAATGGGGATGCCCACTGATGACTGTAGCGAAAAACTCCATTTTAATTCACTCCACAGATACTAAAGGCTTCCAAGTCCACATGCAGCAAAACCTGGAGCTGGAAAAATCATAGACGATCAAGCAGCATCAGAAGAGCAGAGTTGACATTTCAGGCAGGATCTTTCATCAGGCCCTTCAGCTAGTCCTAATCAAAGGTCATACCCAAAATGTCAACGCTCTTCCTCTTGCGATGCTGCTTGTCCTGCTGTGCTTTTAGCTCCACATTTTATAACTCTAACCTTCTAGCATCTGCAATTCTCAATAGCTCAGTGCAGCAAAACCTGAATAACATGTAAACTTAAATATTGCTTCCATCAATATCCCATGTTACAAAAGTGCCAAGCAATAACTGTCACCAACTAGCAAGAAGCTAATTCCTCCCCTCATCCACTCCCAACAGACATTCAATGACAATACAATCATGCCTTACCCAACAATATCCTGTGAACAACATACTGTCCCCAAAGTATTAGTCTATTCCACTTTATCTGAACTGCATTTGCATCCTTCTTTAAATAAGGGGAATACTACTGTGCAAAGTACATCAAATGCAATCTCACCATTTCCTGTAAAACCGAAGCATAACCTTCCTATTTAGAATTGAATATCCCTCGTGATAAAAGATACCATTCTATCTGCTTTCCTGATTACTTGCTGTACCTGCACACTAATCCTTTGTGATTGATGCACAACTCCTCCATATGACAACTCTGCAATTTTCACCAGTTGGATATGCTTTCTTCTTCATTCTTTCTGCCAAAGTGGACAATTTCATATTTTCCAATATTATACTAATTCACTATAACTTTGTCCACTCACTTAACCTAATGTATAGCTTTTTGTAGCTTCCTTATGTCATCTTCACAACTTAATTTCCTACCTACATACTTTTCTTAACTCACCTTTCAGAAGGGAAAAGAGCCAGACCTGCAGAAGATACCTCTACTCAATGTTACTCAGCAGCCAGGCTAAATGCAACCAAAAATCCAAGTGATAGTAATGGAAGCTCTAAGATGGCCTGAGAAGTGGCAGTTGGAGTTTAATTCAGATAAATGCAAGGTGCTACATTTTGGGAAAGCAAATCTTAGCAGGACTTATACACTTAATGGTAAAGTCCTAGACAGTGTTGCTGAACAAAGAGACCTTGGAGTGCAGGTTCATAGCTCCTTGAAAGTAGAGTCGCGGGTAGATAGGATAGTGAAGGCGGCATTTGGTATGCTTTCCTTTATTGGTCAAAGTATTGAGTACAGGTATTGGGAGGTCATGTTGCAGCTGTACAGGACATTGGTTAGGTCACTGTTGGAATATTGTGTGCAATTCTGGTCTCCTTCCTACCGGAAAGATGTTGTGAAACTTGAAAGGGTTCAGAAAAGATTTACAAGGATGTTGCCAGGGTTGGAGGATTTGAGCTAT
>NC_057712.1:96863601-96882046 GCF_004010195.1 Chiloscyllium plagiosum | reverse complement strand
CTGCCAGAGGATGTGGTGGAGGCTGGTACAATTGCAACATTTAAGAGGCATTTGGATGGGTATATGAATAGGAAGGGTTTGGATGGATATGGGCCGGGTGCTGGCAGGTGGAACTAGATTGGGTTGGGATAACTGGTCGGTATGGACGGGTTGGACCAAAGGGTCTATTTCCGTGCTGTACATCTCTATGACTCTATGGTTGTTTAGCTCATTAGGGACGAGGACTAAAAGCTAAAAAATAGAAAAAGGCATCATTTATGAAGGAGGAGCAGCTATTTGGATTTCAATAAGGGGACAGCAGCAAAAGGGAAGTAAAATTAAACTAAGTCAAAGTAAAGTAAAATTACAAAATAAACCCTATAATAAATGTATGAACCTTATAATAAATTATAAAGAAAATAAATTAAGATTATTACCAGTAAGTTTTTATACCAAGTTTATATTTACTCTAAGAATAATAGTTTTCATAATTACAGGATGGCAATCAGCTAGGTCAAGTGAAGTGTACACCCTGTGACATGCATAAAGTCATGAACATACCACGTACCTTAGACAATACCTGTAAGTGGTGTCACCAACTGCACAGGTTTGAGCTGCGGGTTCCAGAACTTGAGCAATTGCTGGAGTATCTGTTGTGCATCCGCAAGGCAGAGGTCTACACGGATAACATGTAGCAGGAGGTGGAGTTAAGAAGGAAACTAGAAAGCAGAACCTCAAGATTGATAATCTGAAGATTACCCCTGTGCCATGTGCTAGTGAACAAATGAACAGATTGATCAATCGAATGAACACGTGGCTAAAGAACTGGTGTTAGAGGGAGGGAATCAGATTTCTAAGGCATTAGGACCAGTACTAGGGCAGGTGCGATCTGTTAAAGATAGATGAATTACATCTTTAAAAGGGTTAGGACTGATATCCTCACACAGAGAGTTGCTAATGTGTTTGAGGTGAGCTTAAAATACCTTGTGGGGGGGAAAATGGAAACCTGAGAGATAGACCAAATACAAAGGAAGTAAGGTTGGTAATAGGAAATAGAAAAGTTGCTATGGAGACCTCAAGACAAGAGAAACAAGGCTGAGCAATGCGTATATTCAAATGCAGAACAATGTCAAAAAAAAGACGAAGAGAAGGACACCCTACCTCAATGCTCACAGCAACAAGGCAGAAGATTCAAGGGTACATAAAAACATTACAGCGCAGTACAGGCCCTTCGGCTCTCGATGTTGCGCTGACCTGTGGAACCAATCTGAAGGCCATCTAACCTACAGTATTCCATTCTCGTCCATAGACAAACAAATGTATATGTAATGATATAATTGCTGCATGGTGATCAGAACTGGATACTAAATACTAAAGGATATTTAATGCTTACAAAGGATAGTAAGAAGGAAAATGAGGTATGCTTACACTGACAATAAGAGATGAAATCAGTATATTAGCAAGGGAAGATCTCAGATCAGAAGAATATCATGTGGAATCTGTTTGGACAGAACAAAGAAACAGCAAGGAGCAGCAGACATTGGTTGGAGTGATTTATAGGTTACTAAATATTATTGGTAGTGTGGGATATGATATAAATGTGAGAGAAGCAAGTAGCATTAAATTTCAAAGAGAAAGTTTATGAAGTAGCCAGAAATAGTAATAAATCTGAGGAAAGAAAGTTCTTAGAATACAGGAACAAAAAGAGAGCCAGAAACTGCAAGGAAGAACAGATTATAACTGTAATCTGGTAAAAAAAGATATAAATTGCCTCTAAAAACTTCTACAGTTATGTAAAAAGGAAATGTTTGGTTAATGAATTTGTGGCCAATACAGGCAGAGTCAGGAGTCCTTATAATGGGGAATAGAGAAATGGGAGAGGAACTAAATGATTACTTGGTGTCTGTTTTCATAGAGGAAGATGTAGGAAATCGCCCAGAATCAAGATCCAAGCATCTAGAGAGAATAAGGAGTTGAAGGAAATTAGTATTAATAAAATGACTGCACTGGAGTGTTTAATGGGACTGCAAGTTGATAAATCCTCAGGAACTGACAGTCCAGATTCTAGAGTTTTGAAGGAGGTGGCCAGAAACATTATCAATTGATAATGATCTTCCAAAATTCTAGAGATTCGGGAATGGCTCCTGCAGATTTAAAGCTAACAAATATAAGCCCACCACTTAAGAAAAGAACAAGAGGGAAAGCAGGGAACTACAGACGTGTTAACCTTGTACCAGTATATGTGTATTTGCATAAAAATGATCTGATTGGGCATAATCAGCATGAATTTGCAAATGGAAAACTGCAACTGATAAACCTGTTGGAGACTTTTGAGGGTATTGCCAACAAAGTTGATAAAGAGAGTTGATGGACATAGTAAATTGGAATTTCAAAGGTTTTTGATAAGACGTTGGTTAGCAAAGTTAAAGCACATGGGATAGGAGGCAATGTACTGGTATGAATTAAGATTCTTGATTAGAGTTGTGCTGATGAAGGGCTTTTGCCCGAAACGTTGATTTTCCTGCTCCTCAGATGCTGCCTGAACTCCTGTGCTTTTCCAGCACCACTCTAATCTAGAATCTGGTTTCCAGCATCTGCAGTCCTTGTTTTTACTTGGTATGAATTAAGGATTGGCTAACAGACAGAAAGCACACAGTAGGAATATTGAAGTCATTCTCACATTTGGAGGCTGTAACTAGTGAAGTTCCAGATGGTATTTGGGACCCAGCTGTTCACAATATACCATGATTTGGACACAGGTACCAAAAGTAACATTTCCAAATCTGCAGATGATGCAAAGCTAAGAAGGAATGTGTGGGGAGAGCACTTGAGTACAAGTCTTGCTTCTATCGTATACAGGCTAGGTTAGGATACACCTGGAATAGTGTGGACAGCTTTTATCTGCTTACCTCAGGAAATATATTACTGTTATTCAGGGAGTGCAACTAATGTTAACCAGACTTGCTCTCCTCACTTTCTCCTAGTTGTTCCTGGAATGGCAGAACAGTCTAACAATGAAATACTGGCAAGCTGGGCTGGCATTCTCTGTAGTTACAAAGAATAAAAAACAACCTCATTGAGATCTACACAATACTTAAAAGCATAGACATGGTAAATGCAAATATGTTGTTATCCTGGTGGGGGAGCCTAGAACCAGGAGGCACTATTTAAAAATAAGGAGCATGCCATTTCAGACCAAATAAGGAGAATTTAATTTACTCAGAATGTTTAGAATCTTTGGAATTCCCTACCCGAGAGGGCCGAGGAAGCTCAGTCTTAAATATATTTAAGATAGAAATTGACAAATTTCTGATTACTAATGGCGTAAAGAGCTTCTTAGGATAGTGTGAAGTGTTTAATCAGTTATGATTGAATTAAATGGTAGAAGAGGCTGAACAGGCTGATGCGCTTATACTCATTCCAAAATTCCTTTTACCTTTGAGTCATCATCAAATTCGGCAACCATCTATTCCTGTATCCAAGTAATTTCTTTTAAATAGTTGAAACCCCAACACAGATCCCTCTGGCACACCACTTGTCATATCTTGCCAAGGTGAAATGTACTTTTATGCGCTTCCTCTCTGCCTCCTCTTTACTTCCTATTAGCCAGCCAATTTTCATTGCATTCCAATAAGATACCCATGCAGCATGAGCTTTTAATATGTCACAACCTTTAATCTTAGAGGCACAGAGACTACAGTATGGAAACAGATTGTTCAGGCCCAACTCATCCATGCCTACCAAGCTTCCCAAACTAAATCAGTTCTACTTGCCTGCATTTGGCCCATATCCCTCCAAACCTTTCCTATTGATGTACCTATCCAAATGTCTTTTAAATGTCATGACTATATCTGTATCTACCACTTTGTATAGCAGTTCATTCCAGATTTGAACCACCCTCAAATATGAAAACGATCCCCCTCAGGTCCCTTTTAAATTTTTCTCCACTCACCTTAAAAATATGCACCCTAGTTTTGAACTTCCCTACCCTAGGGAAAATACTTTATTTACGCCCCTCATGATGTTATAAATCTCTATAAGGTAACCCCTCAGCCTCCTACACTCCAGTGAAAAAAGTGCCAGCCCATCCAGATCTCCTTATAACTCAAACCCTCTACTTCAGGCAACATTCTGGTAAATTATTTGTGAACCCTCTGCAATTTAATAATATCCTTCCTATAGCAAGGCAAACAGAACCGTACATAGTACTCTAAAGGTAGCCTCACCAATGTCCTGTACAACCTCAACATGACATCTCAACTCCTATGCTCAATGGTCACAGCAATGAAGGCAAGTTTGCTAAATGCCTTCTTAACCACTCTATCTACCGGTAATGCAAATCTAAGGAACAAAATATCTAATGGTTCCTTTTATCCAGAGCATGCTTTACCTCCTCAATGAACTCCAATAATATGGTCAAACATGATTTCCCTTTCACAAAAACCACATTGACACTGGCTGATTACCTGGAACCTATCCAAGTGCCCTGCTATAAACGTTTTTATCAAAATAGTTTCTAACATTTTCCCAATGCTCAATGCTAACCTGACTGGCGTGTAGTTTCTGTCTCCCTCTTTCACAGTCTCCCATCTCTTCTAAGTACACAAGTGCAAATTTAAACAGAGCACAGTGCATTTATGTGGTGTCAGAAACACAGCCATTAATTAATACTATCACATTACACAATAACAGGTCTAGTTTAGCCTGCTATTTTTCTCAGGAGCTATCCCAAAAATACGTTTATGAATACCTTTGCACAACTTACTTTTCCAGTTGATATGTAGATTAAAATCTCCTGTGATTATCATCATGCCTATCTGACAAGCTTTCATTATTTCTTCCTTTGTGTTGCATCCTACTGTGTAGTTACTGTTAGGGAGCCTTACACAACTCCAACAAATGATTTCCAATATTTATCATTTCTCATTTCTATTCATCTGGGCTCTTGAACCAAGGCCTTCTCTTCCTATTGTGCTAACCATTATCATTTATTTTCGTTTACCATCACCATCATCATATTCATTTAATATGATCTCAATACAGTAAGCAACACTGGCCATGTGTCAAAATGGCTAATTTCTTAACTTCATGAAAAAGATGTACATTTTCCATTGCAGTTAGCCACAGCATTATTTTTTAAGAATTCTCAAAGTTTAGAATTAGCTCTTAAGCCAGGCAACTAGAATTTTGACTGTTCCTTTAATAGCATTAAATGTATTAATTCCAACACCAAGTTCAATACTTTATTACATAGTACCTAAATTTATTTATACATTGATTTTAAATTGTGGATTACACCCATCCTCAATATTTATAGGGTACATCAACTGTACACCAACATGATGGGTCACTCATTGAAAATTCCTTTGTGTAAATTCACTGCCTGAAAGACTTATCTACAGGAACCAAAAAGATTTTCTTGCCTGGAAAGTTTTCCCATAACAGTGAGACTCAAAGTCACAGAGTTATAATTTTCCAGTTTAAATAACAAAGTCAATGACTAATCATTCATCTTGTGCTAATAAAATTGAATTAACAAATTAAACAACATTGAACTAAAAGCAGGGCATTCTTTTTGTTGTATGTGAACATTTGTATTTGGAACACTTAAATATTCAAAATTACTTCCCCACATTATAAACAATGTTTTCTTTCACAAAATGCAAAGAGATTATGCAATGAAAAAAAAGGTTGAAAAGTTAAATTTCTATTCACTTTCAAATTGCCACTGCTTTCAAAATTCAATGTCAAACAAAATTATTACAAAAGCTTAAATGGAAGGAATGGAATGAAAAGCAATTCAGCAGATAAGATGTTTCGATCAGTTACTGAAGAATACACAGTACAGTTGAAGAGTAATTCACAATCTTGAAATTTAATTTAGATGTGGGTTGTACAAAGCACAATAAAACTGTAGTTCGAGCAACACAGTCAAACAGAGCCACCTTGTGCCTGCAAGAATTTTGATGGTTGGATGGTTTTTGGCTACAGACCATAAGACATAGGAGCAGAAGCAGGCTAATCAGCCCATCAAGTCTGCTCCACCATTCAACGAGACCACGGTGGATTTGATAATTCTCAAGCCGACTTTCCAGCTTTTGCCCTGTAAGACTGTAAGATATAGGAGAAAAATTAGGCCATTCAGCCCATTAAGTCTACTCTGTCATTTGATCATGGCCGATATCTTTTTCCTGTCTTTTCTCCATAAAATTGATTACTTTACTAATCAACAACCTATCTATCTCCATCATTATTATAATCAATGACTTGGCCTATGCTGCCTTCTGTGGCGATGATTCATCCATCACCTTCTGGCTGGAGAAATTGTTCCCCATCTCAGTTCTAAAGAATCACCCTTTCCTTAGATATTTTCACTTTGCAGTTCATAAAAATCAAACTCTCTCCAGTTATACAATAGTAAACTCATTATTTGGAGGTGCCATCGCTCAGGATGTTCAGTTTCACATTTAGCATCAAGACTGTTAGACACCCAAATAATCATGTTCATTTCAGTTTTATTATTAAAAATTAGAATACTGCTATGCTACCCTGTCACCTACCAACATACCATTGCATTTGGTACATTCTCCAGATATACAGTCAGGATCTTCACAAACAAAAAGCAGTGGAATTCTTTCAAATATCATGGCTGAACACGTGGTATTTTTGTTTCTTCGAAACTACAATGTTACATTTAGTAAAATTTAATTTGATTATGAAAGCTCAGTAATATTCCCACCAATCTTCAGCATTCAGCAAATACAGAGCAGCAACGTTGAGTAAACTTCAGATTAGGTCTGAATTTTAGACTGTTGTCTTTATTTTAGTAGTTCCAATAACATTTTCTAATTTAATTTCTTTGCTCAGAATTGCAATTCAACAAGGCTCCCCGCTTTTCATTGCGATAGATATCATTCAAACTATTGGTGATATCCATTAATATACTTTGCATTAGTAAAAGCATCTCAGGGGAGAAAAGAAAATGTGTTGATCCTAACTTTAGACCCTTCTGTTCAATGCTCACTCTTAAGATGTGCATACAACCTGCCAATCCTGCTCCTGAACCAGCTGCTGGGAGATATACATGAACAGCATGGGTTGGCTCAGCTGCTATGTTCTGTCTCTCTTTTTATTATCTGATTATTCTCCACCCCAACCCCCACCTAGCTGCTCAGCTTAGTTGGAATTTTGCCATGTAGGACACCATAAGGGGAAACTTCTGTCCTACCATTCCTTGTCACAGGATCTAAATCAAACAAAGCACTAAGCCACCTTGTCAGCAAAACATCAGCTTTTCATGACAAAAATGACATTTAATTAAAGTGTGTATTTAGTCAAATGGAAAAACAAATTTGGTTATATATCATTCAGTAATGAGACAGGAATCTTATTCCGATCCAGAGAGATCCACGTTACAATTGGTAAGTTCTGATAACATTCATCTATGCTCATAGATATTAAAAAAGACAGTATGTCAGCTATTACTTCAGATAATTCTGCTGTCATGCATCCTAATCTACAACTCAATTTGCCACAGTTGGAAAGGAAGTATTCAAATTTAGTGCCCAGAATGGCCCAATCCAATAGTCCCACCCCACTCCTATGTTCTGTTGCCTAAATATGACCACAAAATGTTTCTTGAAACAATTCAGATGTTTGAAAAGAAACAAAAATGTGACTGTGTTGGTTATGTTTAGAATGCTCCAATGAGGATTGTATTGATTGTGTCTGTAAACACTGGAGTTTGGAAGGGGATATCACTGAAATTTATAAATTGTGAAACAGCTGGACTGACTGGATGCAGAGATGATGGTTCCCTGGCCAGAATATGTGGGCAGGCTATTTGCACTTAGATAAAGAGAAATTTATGTGCTCAGACAGCAGTTAACATTTGGAACTCTCAACCACAAAAGGCTCTGGTGAAGAAGTCAGTGAATATACTTAAGAAATAGTTTATCTTCTCGAGGCTAAAGGTTTCAGAAACTATTGCAATAGCAGAGGAATATGCACTAAGATGGAGGATCTACTATGATCATGTTGAATGATGCTGCAGGCTGAATGGTCTAATCCTTCTCCTATTTTCTATATTTCAGTTTCTTCTCCAAATCTACGATTCTTCCCAGACTATACACTCCCAGTTGTATTCTCAGAAATTTTTCTGATAATCATTCTTTCACGAGCAAGCGAAAGGTCAATCACTTGAGCTGCCGAATTCTACCGACAATTTTTCTTCCTGTAATACAACTTCACACATTGCACTGCTCAAATCAGTAATTCAGTGTAGGGACTGCATCTACATACAACCATGCAGTTACAGCAATGTGACTGCCCTGATCAATAAAATATAGTTTTCCACCCATACAATTAAAGGAATTTTCTAAGAGAAAATTCTCATTAAATCAAATGACAATAGACAGGCCATATGAATATTTACCTGCTATATCTTAATCACAGACAGTGGAACCTATACATTTATCAAATCCTTCGATATTCATTTAGCAATTATGGCCTCTTCATTCTCTTTTCATTTTCTATTCTAGGGATATACATTCAGACAATAACTATTAAATTCATACTCCTTTATTACGCATTTGTTCTTATAAATATATTAGTCATCAGCATAATAGCTTTGAGTTAATGCATCATAAGAAGCATTTGTTGCTCTTCATAGAAAGTTCTATTTTCTGTCTCATTAATGCAGACATCTGTTATGGCTTTCATTAACTGAGATTCATGACAGAAATGTCTTACATTTATATTGTACGTTAGCATGTTCTCAAGAAGTTCCAAAGATTTCTTTGTTTTTCAAACATACCCAATGTCATATATAAGAACAATCAATCTGTGCAGAATTTCCAAAGATACCAAAATGAATGATTGACCAGAATTTGTTTTATTAGTTTTATTAGGAAGAGAAACATGGACCAAGACACAAAAGAACACTCTACTCACCCTTAAATACTGCTGCAGGGACTTTTGTCTTACTGCTGAGCAAGCAAAGAGCCAGTTTGAGGCATCATATGAAAAACAGCGCACCTAAATCTGCAATAGGTGCTGCGCCATAACCTTCTGAACTGAGGTAAATCAATGTATGTAAGAAAATGGCGGTGAGAAATATTGGGGTTAAAGGGCCTGATGTACAGATCACAACGGCCTGATAATCTATATCCCAGGTTACTAAAGGACATAGATGGAAATGTGTTGCTGGAAAAGCGTAGCAGGTCAGGCAGCATCTAGGGAACAGGAGAATCGACGTTTCGGGCATTAGCCCTTCTTCCTGAAGAAGGGCTAATGCCCGAAACGTCGATTCTCCTGTTCCCTAGATGCTGCCTGACCTGCTGCGCTTTTCCAGCAACACATTTGCATCTCTGATCTCCAGCATCTGCAGACCTCACTTTCTACTAAAGGACATAGCCTTAGAAATATCAGATGCATTGATTATCATCTTTTAAAATTCTACAGACTTTGGAGCGGTTCTTACAGATTGAAACGTGGCAAATGCAATGTATTAAAAAGGGAAAGATAGAGGTAAAAGAAAATTACAAACCAGTTAGCTTAACATCATTAATGGAGAAAACGATACAGAGTTCTATAAAAGTGATAACAGAACATTTGGAAAGCATTAGCAGGATTGGGGAAAAGGTGGGCAGGATGATGATAGGTGGATGCAGGTAGGAGGTAGCTGTGATTGGTCAGATATGTGGAGCATTTGGTGCAAAGAAAGCTGGATAGGTAGGATCAGGTTAAGGGGGTCGGGGGGAAGAGAGGGGGCTGAGTTAAGGATGAGGTGGGAGTTGGGGAGATTCGGAAGCTGGTGAATTCTATGTTAAGGCCATATGGTTGTGAACTCCGGAGGCGGAAGATGAGGTGTTCTTCCTCCAGTTTGCACCTGGCATTGTGTTGATGGTGGAGGCGGCCCAGGATAACATGTCATCGGGGGAGTGGGAGGGGGTCTTGAAATGGATGGCAACCAGAAGGTAGGGTTGATTGGTGCATACAGACCATAAATGTTCCCTGAAACACTCCATGAGTTTGTACTCGGTCTCCCAATGTGCAGGAGACTACATCAGGAGCTACGGACGAATACATTAGGTTGGCAGGAATGCACCTGAACCTTTGCCAGACTTGGAATGATTCTGAGGCCTTGGACAGAGATGAGGGGGTAGGTCTGGGGGCAGGTTTTGCACCCCCTGCGACTGCAGGGGAATGGTCTGGGTGTGGAGGAGGGGTTGTGGGAGTTGCGGAGGGAGCGGGCCCAGTGAAAAGCAAATAGGGATGGGAAGAGAAATACCATTTTGGTGGTGGGGTCAGACTGTAGGTGGCAGAAGTGGTGGACCACACTGCCCACCAACCGCTCCTCCACATCCAGAACTTTCCTCTACAGCCACAGGAGGTGCAAATCCTGCCCCCACACTATCCCCTCACCTCCATCCAAGGCCTCAAAGAATTATTCCAAGTCCAGCAAAGGTTCAAGTGCATTTCCTCCAATCTGAATTATTGCATCCATTGCTCTCAATGTGGTCTCCTCTACATTGGGGAGACCGAGCGCAAACTCGCAGAGCACGTCAGGGAACATTTAATGGTCTGTACGCTCCAATCAACCCCACCTTCCAGTCACCATCCATTTCAACTCCCCCTCCCACTCCTCCGACAACATGGCCATCCTGTGTCGCCTCCACAGTCAACACAAGACCATAAGCAAACTGGAAGAGTAACACCTCATCTTCTGCCTCGGGATCTTACAACCATACTTACAACCTTAACATAGAATTCACCAACTTCCAAATCTCATCGTCCCCGACCTCAACCGAGGCCTAGCTCTCCCACCCCACCCTGCCCCTTTAATCTGACCCTACCTGTCCATCTTCCTTCTCACCTATCCACTTCACTCCTCCCACTGACCAACCCCAGCCACTTCTTATCTGCATCCACATATCACTATCCCACCCACCTTTCCCCCAACCACACCCTCCTCTCTCTACTTACTTCACAGCCCCCTTCCCTTCCCCTAGTCCTGATGAAGGCACCGACGTGAAACATCGAACCCCTTCTCCTCTGATGCTGCTTGACTTGCTGTGCTTTTTCCAGCTCAACTCTCTATCCACTCTGACTCTCCAGCATCTGCAGTTCTCACTATCTCCAATTAACAGAATTGGACAAAGCCAGCAGGAGTTTATGAAGAGCAAATCATATTTAACAAAGACTTTAAGAAATCTGGAGTTTTTTTGAAAATCTAACTAGAAGAATTGGCAAAGCAGAACCAATGAATATGGTGTATTTTGGATTTTGCAGAAGATTTTTGATAATAGTACTTCATAAGCAGTTAGTGGGAAAAGTTAAAGCACCTAGGGGGTAAGATATTGGCATGTATCAAGAATTGGTCGACAGATAAGAAACTGTGCGAATAAATGAAACTTTTTCTGAGTGGTAGGCAGTGACTTGTGGGGTAGCACAAGGATCAGTGCTTGGACCCCAGCTTTCACTTTTCACTATAATGCAACATTTCTAAGTGTGCTGACCAATAAATAATACAACCCAAAACATAATGAAAGAAAAAAAATCATTTGTCCTGACTCCCAATATTAACAGATTCTTAAATTCTAGCATTTGCATCCCAAATCCACATTCTCACCAAAATTTATTTCTTCCTTAGATCATCTTTGTACCAAGTTTTCTTTATTTTTGTTCGTTCATGTGGCCATTGCTGGCCAAGCTGCATTTATTGCCCATCCTTAATTGCCCAAAAGCGACAAAAGAACATTAACAAATGAGCGATCGGCAATAGTTTCATGGTCACCATTAGGCTCTTGATTCCAGATTTTTATTGAATTCAAACTCCATCATCTGCTATGGTGGGATTTGAACACAGGTTCCCTGATCATTACCTGGGTCGCTGGATTAATAGTCTAGTGATTAATACCAGTAGGCCATCGACTTCCCCAAGATATATTCATTAGATTTTTAGCTATACTGTTTGCGGACAAACAGACTAACATGAGGGTAAAAACATTAACTTAAACAATCTTCAGTGGTTGAGCAAGAAGATGTGCTATAATCAGCAGTAAAATCTCAGGAAAACAGAGGCTACTCAGAAATGGTTTGTCTCTCCCACTTTAGAGCAACAGACATAGCTACCCAATCTCTCCATCGTTCTAGAAATACATTAACTTTTCTGCTCACCCGGCCTCCTCATCACAAAGTACACCAAACATGTTTTCAGTGACAATTCAAACATAATCCTGGACATACAAAGAAGACATACATGGTTACAAGAAGGGACTGAAGGTTGGTACCTGATTTCTACTCAGTGGAAATGGCCAAAGCAATTCCCACAGAAATGTTAGCAGGTATATAACTGTAGAGTGTTGCAATATCTGCACCAGGGTCATTGTAACCTTGCCAGAAAAAAAAAGTAAAAATACATAGAATCTCAGATAACAGACGAAACAATCAACTGGCAATCACTTAACAGCAGCAACAGGGGACTTGTGAGCAAAAAAAGTCATCCATCAAATTAGATTTTCATATACCCACTGGAAGGGCACACATTTTGTAAAACTTGCCATTTCTACTAGCCAGAAGATTCAGGATCACAGATTACCAACATTGATTATTTTTCTATAATTAAAACTGAACAATTTTAAAGCAGTTAATATCATTTTGATCAGATTCCCCAAATGCAAGATTGGTCACAGAATCATAGAGATGTATATCACGGAAACAGACCCTTCAGACCAATTTGTCCAAATATCCCAACCCAATCCAGTCCCACCTACCAACACCCGGCCCATATCCTTCCAAGCCCTTCTTATTCATATAGCCATCCTGATGCCTTTTAAAAGGCTGCAATTGTATCAGCCTCCACCATTTCCTCTGGCAGCTGTAAAACCACAATCGTCAGATTGCTATCACTGGAATTTTTACTTCAAACATTTCTCCCCTATCAAACATAACCCGAATTGGAAATTCCAAGCAAAACATTAAATGCAAATTAAGCGCTGACTTTTTCCTTTTTGAAAAGGAAGTCCACAATTCAAACAATAAACAAAATCATGAGTGCTGTTACAATATGAATAGCAAGACTATTGCCATGACCATGTCATTACTACAAGATTAAATTTCTATTTTCTGGTGCTTGCACATGCACAGTTGAACACAGACATTCAAAAGGTGCTGTCAAGAAACCCTGTTATATAGATATGTACCAAATGGAACTGGTATGTAATTGCCTACTAGTTGTGCACTAAAAGATGAAATTGTTAAGTTGCCACATTTAGGAAAGATGTTTGAAAAGCTGTAATGTGTGATAATTACTATGGAATAACCTTCATGGCACTACCTTGTTTTACAAGTCTCATGTTCAAAGAAAAACAATACCACTATTATCTAGATTTTTTCCAATCTTTTCTTTTATCTCTCACACACATACCTCACGTTTTTGCTTCTTGTCTGCATTAGAATGGAAAGCAAATTTTTATTTCCTGACATTTTCCTTTCAGCTTTCAACACTGAACACCTCAGATTAATAATCCAATCAGATTGCTAAAGACCCCAGTTATTTCTTGCTTCACTCAGAAATACCTCTATAGAAGGCATTACATTGGAACAGGCATCTGATTAGTATAAGCTTCTCCCGCCAACCTTGCAAAGATTCTGCAGGCAATTAGATGCAGGAGTAATTCTTTCACTGCCAAGAGCAAAATTGAGACCATTCTCTGCATCCTTCCATTCCTCGATTATATTTTACGCCTTTAGACTAAAGGCAAAAAATGATTTAGGTCATAGATTAATCCATGCTGTTCTGAAAACAGTATGAAGCTAATTCTACAAGGCAATGGCCATCATGTTTTGCAATGACAGCCAATAATAATTAAGATCTGGTGAAACATAACCATTGAGTATAGGCAAATGTGATGACCAGTTATCATAGAATCAAGATCATGTCTCTGGACCAGATGTCAAATACCTCCTCTACCTTTCACTGCTATTATTGGGCTATTTATGCTCGTCTTCAGGGCACTTTCAGTCAGCAGTAAAACACAAGAATGCAATTTGCTTCAAATTTAATGCATCCAGAAATAAAATATGCCAAAATTTCTCATTTTTAAGCCATATTCTTTGCCAGTAAACAGAACTATTCTGTTGTCCGTCAAGACTGGCCCACTTCTCCTTCCCCAACCCAATCACTCCATTACCATTGGATTCTCCTTCAGACTTGTCCTGCACCCAAAATGTTTTCCCACAGCAATTATAACTTGCGCACACTGACTTTCAAATTACTCCTTCTCAAGAAACTTTCAAAAATTGATTGCAGTTGATTTGCAGGTAAAGGGACAACTGGCAAGTGGGAGGCTTCCCTTTATTGCTTAGACAATTGAGTATAGAAGTTGGGGGTGTTATGTTGAGATTATATAATATTTTAGTGAAACCATTTTTGGAGTGCTGTGTACAGTTCTGCTCACCATGCTATAGGAAGAATATTAAATTGATGAGAGTTCAGAAAAGATTTAACAGGATGTTGCTGGAACTGTAGAGACATAAGGAGAGGCTGGATAGGCTTGGACTTTTCTCACCAGAGTGTAGGAAGTTGAAGGGTAATCTTATAAAGGTTTATAAAATCATGAGGGGCACAGATAAGATGAATAGCAAATGTCCTTTCCCTAAGGTGGGGGAGTTCAAAACTAGGGAGCATATTTTTAAGATGAGAGGAGAAAGATTTAAAAGGGACCTGAGGGGCAACTTTTTCACATAGAGGATGGTTCATATGTGGAATGAACTTCCAGAGGAAGTAGTAGATGCAGGCATAATTACAACATTTAAAAAATGTTTCGATAGGTACATGAATAAGATATGGGCCAAACGCAGGCAAGTGGAACTGGTCTGGTTTGGGGAAACCTGGTCGGCATGGATGAGTTGGACAGAAGGGTCTGTTTCCATGCTGCATGACTCTATGACTCAATAACTGTGCTTCTAAGAATCCTGACCCAGAACCAAATTCGGTTATGATTACAGATCAGTAAACTTTGGTTTAAAATTTATTTGAAGTTTGGGAATTCCACATCCTTATTAACAAACTTTAACTTTACAATATCAAGTCAAAAATGTAGAATAGCTTCCAATATCTACCTTATGCCAAAAGGGCTAAATGTGAATTATTCTATAATTAAGCAATATTCTAACTGACACTCTAACATCGACAATCAATGACAGCGAAAAATTAATCAGCAAACTGTGGTCAAGCACAATGAACTACATATTAGATGGCTGACTAAGTCACAAAAGCTTCATTAATGCTCTGATCTTCCTTCAAAAGGCTTTCACTCTTCACTCCAGGACTCTACTCCTTAACTACCTCCAACATCATTTCAACTTGGGATTGCTTAAACACTTGCTCATCTCCTCCCCACCACCCCTTCTCCCATCCCTGTTAACATGGAGTCTGCATTAGCACCAATCCACTGCTGAGAACCTCTTCTTCAGTTCTTCGGTCAGTGATTGCCACACAGAAATGTGGAAGATTCTTCCTTTCTTACTCATTTCTGTTACATTTGGCATGTCCTTGCTTTCTTCTGGTCTCTTTGCTGTTTCCTCACAACACCTGGATGCTTTTTCAGAGAGTCGGTGTGGATTTGTTGGGCCGAAGGACCTGTTTCCACACTGTAGGGAATCTAATCTAATCTAATCTAATCTTTCCTGTGACCTCTCTTTCTCAGGATTCCTGGATACCATCCAGAGTGTTATCTTTCTCAGGTTACCATTTTTCCAGAATTCCTAAATCCCCCTTCAACTGCTTCCAACTGCCTTTGTAACAAACTCTTCACCACCCACAGTTCTGTTAGCTCTCCTTTCACGGGGCACATACTGGATTCCTTGACTCCAAATTTTCACACTAGATTACCTAGCTGGAGTGCCCTTTAAGGATTGCTGGGCCTTTTATGCGGCCTCTTATCCCAGTATCCACATCCATGAAAATTAGGCTTGCCAGGAAAGAAAAGTGGTCATGCACTTCACCCAGAAGAAAGCTAGGTTGATTTCATAACAATGTTTTCCATTTAATATTTTATAGTCAGTTAGCTGAGGAAAGAACAATATCAAGAAAATCAGAAAAGAACACCTGAGAACATTGAGTGGATTAATTAACTTTTAGAGCAAGATTAGTTGTTTTTTACTTAGTTACTAATTTCTGCTTGGTAATTTTTTTTCTTCTTACCTATATGTAATGTGAAGTAAAACCATGTTTTTTTGAAAAATGACTTTATAAATTTGCTGGATGGAAACCACTAACACAATATTAAGAAAGACTAAAGCCACATTCAAATGACTTAATCACTATACCTTATTATGCCTCTACACTGTATCTATACTCCAAGGCCATTAAATGGCACATACTTATCTACAAATCTTCACCAGAAACAACTGCCTTGAAAGACTATCAATTGGGCCCATCTCCTAAACCATCTGCAAAGCATCCAGACAGCTGGATATTCAACTGGGTGGATATAAACTGTTAAACATAATCACTTAGACAATGGTATTCTGGCTATGATTGGATTAAGTCTGGATATAATCTTATCAAGGAGGCGAAAAAAAACCAAAGGGCTGAGGAAATCCAGCAAGTCTTACAGCATCTGTGGAGAGAAAAGTAGGGTTAACATTTCAAGTCCAGTAACCCTTGATCAAATAAGCCAGACACCTAAACATTACACCACATTATTTAGAGGTAGATGCATGGGCAATGTGACAAACCAGCTAACGCTGTGTTTATTTTCTTTGCAAACTGACACAAGCATTTGACACTAAAGAATTTTCAACCATGTGCTGGTCACTCTCCAAACAACTTGCAAGTTTCAAACCCTGTGTTTTTTTAAAAACTTACCATATGCCACCAATAGAAATTTTAACAATAACAACACAGCAGCCAGCTTCAAAATAACAGATAAACCATCCATACCTCTTTTAACTGCCATGATGCCTCACTCAGTAAAATGTCTAATATCAGTCACATCAACCTTCAAAAGTTCTATACCCTTTAAATTTCTTAAGATTACAAAGTGGGAAGGTAGACTATTTGCGCTTGAACTTGGAGCATCTGTAAGAACTTCAAGACTCTAAGTTAGATCATTTTATTATCTTAAACCAGGTTAAATGAAATAAAAAAAAAATCATGTTCATTTTTACAAACTTTCAAAAGGAAACTCAAATAAAAACCGAAAGAACTGCGGATGTTGTAAATCAGAAACAAAAATAGAAATTGCTGGAAAACCTCAGTAGCATCTGTGAAGAGAAATCAGAGTTAATGTTTCGGGTCCGGTGACTCTTCCTCAGAAACAGAAATGTTAACTCCAATTTCTCTTCACAGATGCTTCCAGACCTGCTGAGCTTTTCCAGCAATTTCTGACTTTGTTTCAGAAGGAAACACGTCTATCTGGATCTTATATTGTCACAACATATAAACTTAAGCATTCACTGAATTAACAAGCATATCCTTTTTTTTCCCAAAAGAGCCTGGTGAGGGCAAACAAAGATTGGGAAAAGAGGAGAGACATCCTATCCCTCTTCAATTGGTCATAATAAAGATTAATTGAATTAAGAAATAGTCAACACCAGAATAAGTTATTTTTAATACTCTAAATAAATTTAAAATATAACATGCAATGCTTGCAAGACAATTAAAATGTTCAAGATATTGCAATGGCTCTTCATATTGTTACAATGATATGGAACCTATAAGCAAAAAAGAACAGCAAGTTACGGTTTCAAATCCAAATGATTTGAAAATCTCAAAGCAAACAAATACTCACCGTACCCCATCTGCTTTCCAGCTGACTTTATATGGCTTTTGTTCGAGAAATTTAATATTCTGTTTGTCCATGGAAACAGGCTGGGCTCCAGGAAATCCTGCCCTGGATTAACAGAAGTTCTATTACCAGACAGATAGAAAAAAAATTCCAAACATATGCATCTTACAGTTTGATCTTGGGAAGCAACACCTTAAGTATAATTCATTCTTAAAGGCCATTCTCAGTGTGTCAAAGATCCACCACTTCAGGATTACATTTCGCTCCTTAGATGGTGTATGTTATAGAGGAAAAAAAAGCAACAGAAATTCAAATTTTCCACCATTTCAAACAGTTCTCATTATTAGCATAATGAAAAGCAAACTAACAATTTGGACAACAAGTTAAACAAGTACATATCTCTGTACAGAAGAACCTCGATTATTCGAATACATTATCCGAAAATCAGATTATCCAAAGGAGATCTCGAGGTCCCGATAGAAACATTACGTCAAAGATGTGTTTCCAAAAGTGATCTCGTCTTTCGTTTACAGTGATTAAACAGGCAGTGATCTCGTCTTTCGTTTACAGTGATTAAACAGGCACTGTCTCCAAATGACTGACCTCCTGCCCTCTCTCTCTCTCCCCACACTTTCTCTGGAGTTCTACAGATGGGTGTACCCAGGGGC
>NC_057712.1:96827995-96863549 GCF_004010195.1 Chiloscyllium plagiosum | reverse complement strand
CACTGTGTACTTCTGCAGTCTCCTGAATGGAAAGCAGAATTTTAAAACTCCGCATTTAAGCGATTAACCAAATAATCGATTGTCTGAACAAAATAGCGCTCATCCATCTCGTTTGGATAATCGAGGTTCCCCTGTACATAAATTACCGACACCCCTTTTAAATCAATTAGATAGTAACTAAAAACTTTACCCAACATAGTGCAGTTAGACCGTCTTTATTATCTTACAAAGGCAAAATACTGCAGTTACTAGAAATCTGAAATAAAAACAGAAAATACTGGAAACAGCAGGTCAGATAGTCACGCAAAACGTTGGCTTCTCCATCTGCTGATGCTGCCTGGCTTGCTGTGTTGTTCCAGCCTCCTGCATGTCTACTTTGGATTCCAGCATCTGCAGCTTTTTTTGTCAGTAAATGATGACAAACATTTCAAGTTGTAATCACCCTTCATCAAAACTGAGGAAAGAAGTTCTGAAGAAGAGTCACATCAGACTCGAAACATTAACTCTGTTCCTCTCACCATAAAGGTTGAGTTTCTTCAGCATTTCTTTCAGGTTTCCATCATCTGCATATTTTGCTTATATTAAAGTGAAAAGTGTATTGTGTTTTGAGTAAGGTGAAGGAGGGAGAATCTAAATGAACAACAAAAAAGTTCTGCGATAAAGTGGAGGACAGAAGAGATTAAATAACAAAAGGTTGCATGGTACAAAAGTTAAAGGGTATAATGGGTAAAATAAGAAAACAAAATCTACGTCCAAATGGGGCACGAATGGCTACACTTAAGCTATCTGGTACAACACTAAAGAGTAGAGAAAGAAATAAAGCAAAGGGAACCTCGCCATTCACTTTGCATCTGGGGAGGTTGTGGTTCAGTGGTAATATCAGTGGATTAGTAATCAAGAATCCCAGGCTAATGTTCTGGAGCATAAATTTGAATGCCATCATGGTAGATGGTGAATTCTGAATTTTAAAAAATCTACAATGAAAAAGCAAAACTAAATGGCCATCAGGTTATTATCATTGTAAAAAACCCATTTCTGATCACTAAGGAAGGAAATCTGCGACCTTCAACAGTTCTGACCTATATGCAACTCCAGACTCTCAGCAATGTGGCTGACTTTTAACTGCCATCTGGGCAATTAGGGATGGATAATAAAAGCTGGTCAAGCCAGTGACAACCACATTCCATAAATGCTTAAAACTCTAGCCAAAAAACAGAATTATGCAGATCGTCGACATCTCTCCACCCTGGAGGCTCCCTGGCTCTATTCCTGATGAAGGGCTTTTGCCCAAAACGTCAATTGTCCTGCTCCTCAGATGCTACCTGACCTGCTGTGCTTTTCCAGCACCACTCTCTAATATAAACTCCCTTAGGAAATGAATCGAGGGAGACTAGATTCTGGAACAACTAGGGCTCAATTTTTCGCATTCTCATCTGAAAATCATAAAATTCCAGGTTTAAGCAGGCTGAAGAGTGACAGGTATTGCATTTTGGTACAGCAAACCAGGGCAGAACTTATACAATAAATGGTAGGGCTGTGGGGAGTGTCGCCAAACAAAGACACCTAATGGTGCAGGTGTATTGCTCCTTGAAACTGGAATCGCAGATAGACAGGGTGATGAAAGTCGCGTGGCACACTTGCCTTTCTTGGTCAGAACACTGAGTAGAAGCATTAGGATGTCATGTTGTAGCAGGACAGAATCGTTGGTGAAGGCGCTTTTAGAATATTGGGTACAATTCTGGTTGCCCTTCTATAGGGAGGATCTTGTTAAACCTGAGAGGGTGCAGAAAGGATTTACAAGGATATTGCCAAAACGAGAAGGTTTGAATTATAGGAAGAGGCTGAATGGGCTGGAATTTTCTCCCCTGGGGCATCAGAGGCTGAGGGGCGACCTTAGCGAGGTTCATAAAATCAAGAGTGTATGAATAGGATGAATAGACAAGGTATTTTCCTACAGCGGAGGAATCCAAAACTAGACAGTATAGGTTTAAGGTAAGAGGAGAAACATTTAAAAGGGACCTGAGCAGTAACATTTCACACAAAAGGTGGTGCATGTATGGAACGAGCAGCCAGAGGAAGTGGTGGAGGCTGATACAGTTATAACATTTAAAAGGCACCTGAATGGGTATATGAACAGGAAGGATTAGGAGGAACATGGGTCAAATGCTAGCAAACAGGACTAGGTCACATCGTGATGTCTGTTCATCGTAGACGAGTTGGACTGAAGAATTTGTTTCCATTCCATATGACACCATGACAAGGAAATGGCAGAGCAGTTAAAACAGATCTTTTGCACCAGTTAAGTGTAAGATACTGCAATATCCCTTAAATACTGAAGAATATGGGGGAAGGATTGACTACCATTATCATCTCTAGAGAAGTAGGACTGGACAAACTAATGTGGCTAAAGACATGCAAGTCCTCTGATCCTAATGGTTTGCATCTTAGGACCTTAAAACAGGTAGCTACACTGACAGTGGTCATAAATTTCCTAAACTTCTTGGATGCTCAAGAATTACCAAAGGATAGGAAAACTACTTAGAAGGGAAGGAAAGACAAAGCAAGTAACAATAAGCTGATCAGCTAAATGATAAATGTTAGAAAAGCACTGGAATCAACTATCAAGGAAGTAATAACAAAACACTTGAAAAATCATAATCTAAATCAAGCAAAGTCAGCATGGTTTCATAAGAGGGGAAATGTGTCTGACTTTTTTTTTAAAAGAGTTTTTCGAGGAACTCTCAAAATCGATAGAGGGGAACCAGTAGAGGTGTTGTATTTGGAGTTCCAGAAGGAACCTGACAAGGTACCTCACAAAAGGTTACATCATAAGAGCCCACTGTGTTGGAGTAGGACTGTGCATTGATAGACAACTGGCTACAGGCAGGAAATGGTGAATAGGTTAGAGGTTAATTTTCAGATACGTTATCTATGACCAATGGGTTCACAGAGATCAGTAGTGGGACAATTGTTTACAATAAATAATTAGAACTTGGAAGAAGGAAGTGAATGCACTCTAGCCAAATTTGCAGATGACACAGATGATCTGTGTTAAGACAGATTGCGAGACGAACACAAACAGTTTACAGAGAGATTCTAAAAGGTTAAATAAGTGGCGGCAAAAATTATAATGTAGGAAAATGCAAAGTTGTTCATTTTGGAAGGGAGAATAAAACAACCGTTTCTTCAGGTCTTTTGGGTGGTGAAAGGAAGAACAAAAAGGAAGATGTGGGATAGAACAGAGAGTAGGGGAGATCAAATGATAAAATGTCATGTAACAAATAGCAATAGGAATGGTAATAGTCATAGTAAAGTAACAAAGCATTGGTCCTAAGTGAGTGTGATTGGTAGCATAATTAACAGCTCTGGCTGAAAACAAGAGGAACATGAAAAACTAGATTTCAGTTGGCTAATAGCCAAAAAAAATAACCAAAATGGGGTCCAGAGCCCATTGCCTGAAATTGGTGCTTTCTTTCTTTACTTCAACCATTACTACAACCAGGTAGGCGATGGCCCAGTGGTGTTATCGCTAGTCTATTAAACCAGAGACCCAGATAATGTTTTGGATACCTGGGTATTGAATCCTGCAGGTGGGGGAATTCGAATTCAATAAAAATCTGGATATAATAATCTAATGATGACTACAAAGTCACTGTCAATTCTCAAGAAAAACCTAAATGGTTCATTAATGTCCTTTAGGGAATGGAATCTATCATCTCTACCCTGTCTGGCCTACATGTGACTCCAGACCCATAGCACTGTGGTTCACTCTGAATTGCCCTCTAGACAATTATGGATTGATAATGCATGCTTGTTTAGCTAGTGACACCCATATCCCATGAATGATTTTTTAAATGTTCCCTTTCCCTTTTGTTCCATGGTATGTTCAGTGTCATTTAATCTCTCATCCTTTCTACCCAAACCCAGACATAGCCTTTTGTTCTTCCAACCCCAATTCCCCATTTCAAAGGCACTCGATTTCGAAAAGCCCATAGCGTTGAATATGTTATATTCAATTCAAAAAGTAATGCTGGTTCTCTTCCCATAGTTGTTCACAAGCCAAAGTACTTCAAGCATTTGTTTTAATGTCAGATATCCAGCATGTGTATTTTTTTTTGTTTTTAATTTGTGGTGCCCATAAGAGGTGCAAATGGTTAGTTTGGTTTTGCCTCACTTGTTTCTCTTTCCATCACATTGTATTCACACAGCTGTTCACATGTCCACTGAACACATCCTTTGTTTTGTTACATTATCCATTACAATCCCCTTTGGTTTCTGTATGAAGAAACATTTTGACATTAAACGTTCTCTTCTGCCTTCAACCTATCATGGACCTTCCTCTTTGTTCTTCCAAAGCCTCCCCCTTTCCACTTTATCAAAACTCAAGTTGTTTCTATCTTTCTTCATTTCCAATGAAAGGTTATCACTACCTAAAACATTAGCCCTGCTACCTCCAAAGATGCAATTGAAGCTTCTGAATAGTTTTATATTGATACATTTACTATTTTATTTCTATTGTCACCTCAGTCTATTAAACAATAGTTTATACATTTTCCACATGCAACCATGACCGATAATCTAGACAGTAATTATAATGGCTAATACTGTTGAACATTTCTTGATTGAGCAAGTGCAAAAAACACAATCTCCTAACTAACACAAAGGTTTTTGCAAAGAGCTTCCTTGCAAGTGGACTGCAGTCTAAGACATTGCTTGGTCATAGAGGTTCCATGAAATAATTCCTCACCAGTGATTTTTAAATGGTGAATACTTACGTAATGAAAACTTCAAACAATCATAGTAACAGATTAATTACAAACAATTGAAACAAAACTATTTATCTGGATCATTAATGCCAGAGGGAAAGCTCACTAATTCAGGGGTACATGAAATACAAAAGCAAAATAGAGATGCTGGCAATCTGAAATTAAAAACAGAAACAGTTGACAGCAACAGAGCTAAACAGAGAATCTGTGACCTTAATTTAGAAGTAGGTAACTCTGCTTCTCTCCATATATGCTATTAGACCTGCTATGAATTTTCAGTATTTCATGTTTTTATTCCACAATAGATAAAATTGCCCACAAAAGAAAGTCACTCACCTTTCCCATCCACAGTACTGCTGACATTTTCTTTGGATCTCTGATAACTTGGATGGAATTGTCATTTGCATCACTCCTTTAACATGCAAGCCTTCCAGAAAAATTGCTCCCTTTTGACAAAATTAAACAAGAAATTGCTCAAATTAATCTTATCAGATTCCTGCCAGTTGGATTAGATTAATTTTACCCCATTTTACATAAACTTTTCAAGGCATCTACTAGAACACAATCTAATTTTATGAGTTCTACGTTACACAAGATTGGAGATGGAGGCTGAGAAGGGTCAGATTTAACCAATCCTTTACCTAACTGATGTATTGTTTAGATTAGAACTACTGATAGGGGTCATTTTTGCAATATTGAGCTGCATTTAATGTTCATTCATCAATAATGCAAAGGCAGTTTGTCTACCATTTTGGCCCATTTACCTTGGATGAACGAATAAGATATACAAACCACTCAAGCAACCAACAGTTTCTGTAGCAGTTAAGATACAAACTCCAAGTGGAAAATGGATGATCTTGATGAGCTAAAATCTATTTTCTTAATCTGGGTTTTCTTCTACTCGGATTTCACCTGTTTAAATCAAACTTCAAACTTATTGATTAATTTAGTAGGGCTATAATCAATAATGGAGAAAATATCTAACAAATTATAGAGATGTAAGCATTATTAATGGATAAATCTAATTTTGATTGGCCTTAATACTCCTCTCCAAATCCTTGCAATCAGATTCTTACCAATTTAATTCGCTCTTTCCTCCTTTTGCATGGGTTGTAACCTGAAGACCCAGGTTCCGAGTCTTTACTGATCCTACATCCGTCATCGTCAACATTTTCATCGTCATCCTCAAAGCACCAATCTGGTCTTTCTGGTGGAGGAGGAGCATCTTCAACCTCACCATAGCGACTAAAAAGCTCTTGCAGGTATTCCCCTTTATAAATGCCAGGAGGTCTGGCCTGAGCAAAAGTAGCAACAGCTGCTTCAATACTAAATAACGAAAAAGTACAACAGTCACTTGTCTTGTGTAAGACAGTGAGCTTAAAATAAATCAACTTGCAACCAAATTTCAATCCCATCACGCTCTAAAAGATCTTCATAAATTAGAACGAGTGTTGATCTCATTCTCCAAAATTCCTGACAACAAAGGAACACACAGCTAGAATACTTGATATCACTAAGGTAATGATTTACTCACAAATCAATGTGGTATCCTGTGTTTAAGACTTCATTTGTTTCACAGCTAACCAAGAAGGAATACTGTAGAAATTTCTATTGTAGTAAACAGTCAACTGGTACTAAGTTTATATCTGAGATTGAGGTCGGAGTTGCATTTAAAAGGATTATAACTGTCTGTTTAATATCATCCAATTTTGTGAAGATGTGTCGGAAACGCATTCAATGCGACTTCACCAATTTGAGTTATGTGTGGTTAGCCTAATGCCTTTTATGCTGTAGAGGTATCTGGCAATTATTTTCAAAAAGAATGTAGAAAATTAATATTTGCCTTCGGCCACATGGCTTTAAATTAAAACATGGTTAATAATTGAGGATATTGATGATTTCTTCTAATTCAGAATTCTGTGTAAGTTCCAATAACTTATACGTCACCACAAACACAGAAAGTAACGCTACTGCATGACTGCATCAGTTAATGTGGGGATTTAGAGAGAGTAAAATGCACCGCCCAACAATCAAAAGTAGCCCCCAATGTGAGTTAAAAAAAATGAAAACTTATTTTGTGCCCCAAATTGCACAATGTCTAAAATTGGCATAATACATTTATAAAACTCCAAAGTATCTAACTTTTGAGTAGAAAGCTTTATCTTGCAGCAGTTATTTTGAAACATTAGGTATTATTCCACACAGAGGTGACTATAAAGGCATTTTTTGTTTGCAAATCTTACCAGACATGTTTTAACAGAATTCATTTCATTTAATTTTTTTTCTAAAACAGCCACAAGTACAAACTCTGGTATCAATCTATTACTGCACAAACTGAGGAAGGAATTCAAATAAAGTTTTAAGGGAAGAAGAATTGGAACACAAAACAATAAGGCTTTTTACTATTTACAAACCATTTAGATCTCTCTATAGACTCCTTGTGTCATCCTCCTTACTTTCCTTGCCACCTAGCTTAGTATCACCCACAAACTTGGCAATAATACATTCATTTTCCACATCCATGTTACTACTACATATTGTAAATAATTGTGGCTCCAACGTGGATCCCTGTTACAGTCCACAAGTTACAGGTTGTCAGCATGAAATTGCTCCTTTTATCCCAACTCTATCTTCTATCAAACTAGCCCATCCTCTCTCAATGATATTACACCACCACCAACACAATGGGTTATTTCTCAAGAAGCATTAGGAGCTGTTCCTTTTCAAATGCATTCAGGAAATCCAAATATATTACATCTACTGGTTACCCTTTATCTATCATGCTTATTACCTCCTCAAAAGTACAGTAAATTCATCAGGCATGATTTCCCCTTCATGAAGCCACACTGACTTCACTTGAATATATTATGAGTTTCTAAATGCTCTGTTATAACATCTTTTAGAAAAGATTGCAACATCCACCCAACAACAGACGTTTAAAAAATGGTCTACAGTTCCTTGGTTTTGTCTCCATTTTTTTTTGAAAAAGGCTGCTACATTAGCAGTTTTCCAATCCTCTGGAACTTTTCCAGAATCTATGGATTCTTGGAACATTACTATCAATGCATCAACTATATCTGTAATGACCTCCTTTAAATCCGAAGATTTAAACCCTTTTTATCAGGGACTTATCAGCATTTTGCCACATCAGTTATGTAGGCCGTATATCCAAACCAATAGCAGACTGTATTAAACATACCATTTACCATTTGCAGTGAACAGCATCTGACTGTGCTCAACAAGCTCATACCCACAAGCCTCAGATCACCATGTCCAACATTAGATGCAATTCTGCTATTGGACAACATGTAGTGAAAATGCCTGTGCTAAAAGTTACATCAGAATCTAATATAAGATTGGCAATTGGGCTCTCAGTTTCATTTGGATGTGTTTGGCATGAAGCACATTAACACACAGATCCCTGTTTAATGTAGACACAAAGAATTTGCACATATATTGTACTTTTTTAACTGTGAAAGGTTCATGGAGACTGCCAGTCTCAGCTTCATCCTCCTGATCAATTGAAGTCTACCTGGACCGAGAAACAAGATCGACAGTTAACTGTTCCTGCTGCAAGTCCCTACCAATGATGACCTAATCTCTTCTCACGCTGTACAAATTGGTGCTGACCTTCCAAGTCTGTCTGTTTCTATGTACCATGTCCTGACTAGTGAAAGACGAAATGCAATGCTCTCCTTTTAGAAACGTTTGAACTGTGGCATATAAAAAGAAACAAAATACATGCAAACACTTGCGAGGAGTCACCCAGAAAATTGAGAGCTTTCATGAATAAGGAAACTTCTTTTGCATAGATCTGTTGATAATTTAAAATGTATTCCAAATTATGAAACTCAACTACCTCCAATCCATCTTCTCCACCAAGTAAGCACAAATAAGGAATCCAGTTCGATTGAAGCCATGGGTACAGTGTACTCCTGCAAAACACAGATTTATATTAAAAAAGAAAGAATTTATTTTCTTTGTTGAAACCTCCATTTGTAAAGCTTTTCAGTACATGAACAAAATTTAGATATTTGCCCAAGTAAAACACAGTTCTTCAAACAGTCCAGTGGTGGATCCAATGGGCAGCAGGTAGCAGATCTCAGCTTAGAATGCTGCACAGGTGCTAAATAGATCTATGCCACCTGCATGACAAGGATAAGAATAATCAGCCAAGGTTTAACTGCCAATTTCTCTGTTGGGAACTCACATGCGGTGATCTTTGTACAAGGACCGGATGGCATTTCTTCGCAATGCCCACAATCGTAAAATCTGCTAATACTAAATAAGTGAAGACAAGCCACCAGAGATACGAGGCAGTGATCATTATTCATGATTTGGAATGTTGGACTGGAGTGTAAAAAAACACACAACACCAGGTAGGAGTCCACCAGGTTTATTTGGAAGCACTAGCTTTCTGAGCACTGCTCCTTCATCAGGTGGTTGTGACAACATTGTGGAAAGAGCAGCACTCCAAAAACCAGTGCTTCCAAATAAACCTGTCAGACGACAACCTGATGTTGTGTGATTTTTAACTTTATACCTTATTATTCATGGATTCACACTCCAAGAAAAGGAGAACATTAGTGTAAACAAAATAAAATGTAAAGAAGTCAGGGCATAATCAAAATATGTGAAGTCACGACTTATATTGTAAACCAGGAAACATAAATAGAAACTGGAAACAAAAATGTTGCAAGAAGTCATTATACAGCCTTAATCTGAGAAATTTCACTAAGAATTGTGCAATTCCCTTTCACATAGCTCTCCTAACATACTAAAGAAAGGAAGAATATTGGGAGAGTAAGGTAGGAAATATAAAGAAACCAGTGAATAAAAAAAATAGCAATTTTACCTATCCAATAATCTCTCAGCCTAATGCATAAGCCTTTATACAGAGCATAAAGATAGCAAAGCATTTTAAAGAAAAACATTTAAAAGTTACCTTTACTGAGTATTTAGTGATCATAATTCATAGTGATCATAATTACTAATGGGATTAAATTATTTTTTGTTATCAGCTCACTGGTCATCAAGATAAGGAATAATTTGTCTACTATTAACTAGTGGTAGCGAATAATTAGGATTTATATTTTGTTGCAGTTGTTTGTCTTCGGCAAATACGTGTACAAAAATGATATTAAAACCAAGATTTGTGACTGTCATTTTCATTCCACAGCATAACAGAGCACTTAAAAAGGAAAATAGTTTCTACCACAACACGAAATGATCAATTTCCCTTCAACATCAACATTGTGCTGATAACATCTTCAATAGAAATAAAATACAAATCCAAAGCTCAGAACACATTTTAAACCTAATGGGGTGGGGGTTGGGCAACAAAAATCTAAAGACACACAGAGTAGGGCAGGTGGGTGGGGGAAAGCAGGAATCGAGAGGCAGAAGGCAGGGAACAAGCAACAAAGAATCATAGAATCAATACAGCATGGAAGCAGGTCATTCAGCCCATCAAGTCCACACCAACTCTCCAAACAGAATCCCAGCCAGACCCACCCCGCTTATCCAATCCCTGTAAACCCCGCATTTCCCGTGACTAATCCACCTTGCCTGCACATCTTTGGACTGAGAGAGGAAACGGAGCACCTGTAGGAAACCCACACAGACATGGGAAGAATGCCTGTATGGAGTGTGCACAGTCACTTGAGGGTGGAATCGACCTTCCCCTGTTGCTGTGAGGCAGCAGTGCTAGCCACTGAGACACATTGCCGTCCAGGTGAAGCGAATGGCGCAAGAGAGTAAAGGAGTCGGATGAAACAGAGAGCAAGCAAGTTAAAAAGAAGCTTTGGGTGAGGCAGGCTAAGGGCAGGACAGGCAGGTAGAAAACTGATGAGGAAAAAGCATAACAGAGAAAAAGACGGACTGAGAGAAGGCAGTGTGAGAAAAGGAGACAGTAGGAAGAAGGCACAGTGAGAACAAGGCAAGGCAAATAGTTTTCCCCAAAAATGTTGTTTGAACTGAATATTAAACAGAATATGTGGTCGCGCTTCAGTGCCTTCAACACCACAGGTCAATATATAATACTAATTCAACACGGGTTAATATACTTTTATATCTTAAGATAGCTCAAAATGTACTTAAGATATCCAACATAAAACACATTCAGGGATGGTGAATGCCAATTCTGTTGTTTCTGTGGCAACAGCCAAGATGTCTTTCCAACAGATTTCTATTGATGTTATCGATCACTCAGCTGGAAAGTGTCAGACAGTCACTGTAAAAATTGTCATCTGTCTTAGTAATAGGCATCTCTGTTTCTTTGCAAAGTCCTCTTCCTTCCTAGCATGAAAATACTTTGACAGTTTCCAACAGTGTATCTCTACAAGAAAGAGAAATTACCAAGCTTTCAACCACTTTGCATTTTTCTTCGAAGAATAAGCTTCTATATAGGTTTCTACACATTCAGTCGTACAAATCTTGCTTCATATGGATATATTATCTCAACAACAAAAGGCAAGTTTAAAAAAAAGTAGAGCTCAATATACAGCAAAAGGATTCTTATACCATGCAAGATAAATAGTCATGCTGCAGTGCTTTAGATAGTTCACAGCACATTGAAAAATGAATATTAGTCAGATTTCATTATCCTCATGGCAGAGAAGCAAGCATTAGTCAAGGTTCTATTTAGATTTCTATGAAGTTAAAAAAAATGTAGGCATGAATATTGGACATGGATATTGACATCTGCATTCTTTCTCCTGCAATCCATCCCTTCTGAAGATTCATAATAGGAAAACATGATCACACCCAGTCATGTCCACACTCAATAGCCATACACATTCTAGCTGGACAGTGATTGAGTTTACTGGCAATTGATGAAATAGTGTGCATTTGGTTTATTTATGAAATATCAGGGTTGCTAGTAAGGCCAGCATTTATTGCATAACAACAATGTGCCTCAGGAAGTTGGGGATAAGTTGCCTCTTGAACCTTGCGAAGTCCATGTGGTATAGGCTTACCCACAGTACTGTTAGGAAAGAAGCTCCAGTATGGATGCAAGTTTGCTCGCTGAGCTGAAAGGTTCGTTTTCAGACGTTTCGTCATCATACTAAGTAACATCGTGAGCCTCCCGTGAAGCACTGGTGGTATGGTCCGTTTTTTATGTGTTTAGGTTCCCTTGGGTTGGTGATGTCATTTCCTGTTGTTTTTCTCAGGGGGTGGTAAATGGGATCCAAGTCAATGTGTTTGTTGATAGAGTTCCAGTTAGAATGCCATGCTACTAGGAACTCTCACGAGTGTCACTGATTGGCTTGTCCTAGGATGGATGTGTTGTCCCAGTCAAAGTGGTGTCCTTTCTCATCTGTATGTAAAGTTACTAGAGAGAGAAGGTCATGTCTTTTTGTGGATAGTTGATGTTCATGTATCCTGGTGGCTAGTTATCTGCCTGTTTGACCGATGTAGTGTTTGTTACAGTTTTTGCAAGATATTTTGTAAATTACATTAGTTTTGCTTGTTGTCTGCATAGGGTCTTTCACATTCATTAGCTGCTGTTTTAGAGTGTTGGTGGGTTTGTGGGCCACCATGATGCCAAAGAGTCTGAGTAGTCTAGCAGTCATTTCCGAGATGTCTTTGATGTAGGGGAGAGTGGCTAGGGTTTCTGGACGTCTTTTGTCTTCTTGTTTGGGTGTGTTGCTGAGAAATCGGCAGACTGTGTTCATTGGGTACCCGTTCTTTTTGAATACACTGTCTAGATGATTATAGCAAAGAAAAGTCTTTTCGGCGAATTTGACAGGGTAGACGTGGACAAGTTATTTCCCCTTGTGGGAAAATCTAGGACCAGAGGCACAATTCCAGAATAGGGGATCAAATATTTAAAATAGTGATGAGCACTACTCTCAGAGGGAGGTGAATCTGCAGAGGTCTTTACCACAGACGGATGTCAAGGCTGGGCTGTTCAATATATTCAAGGCTAGGATAGACAGATTTTTAAATTCTGGATTAGTGGTGCTGGAAGAGCACAGCAGTTCAGGCAGCATCCCAGGAGCAGTACAATCGACGTTTCGGGCAAAAGCCCTTCATCAGGAATAAAGCACTTAAATTACTTAAATGTTAAATAAAAGGATCCAGGGCTATGGGGAGATGAGGATTATCAGATCAGCCATGATCTCTCTGAATGGCACAGCAGATTCAATGGAATAAATGGCTTACTTCTGCTACTGTCTTATGGTCAAGATGTTAATGATGGGCAATTCAGCTTTGATAATATTAACTATTATGGGAAAATGGTTAGATTCCCTCTTTTACAGTGAATGACTGTGGCCACCTCTTAGCCCAAATCTAAGTGCTTTTCAAGTCCTGATGCATGCACGATTATTTTAGTATCTGAGGAGTTACAAATACTACCAAATACAGGGCTATCACCAGTGAACCTTCCCATTTCTAATGGACCATAGGGCAGCTCTCATTACAGAATTAATGATTTAACCAGAGGGTCACCATGCCTCATGTTTGGAGAGAGAAACTGAGAATGAAAACCCTTTACGGTAATCTCAGATGGTGTGAGTACTGAAGTCACACTGTTGCTATCACACTGCATTGCAGACCAGCTATCCAGCCAACTGAGCTAACTAACTTCCCAAATTACAAGTGAACCACCGCTCTTTCGCCGATTGCTTTATTTTAATGTGGAAGCCATACCAGAGTCATAGCAAAGGAACCAGAACACATTCAAAAGTACAAGTTTAAATATACTGCCAGTCTGCATTCATCAAAGATCTACCCATCAAAAATATTTAAAGTGGTAATAATATACTTATACAAGTAGCTGACTGTGTTGCCTTCCCAGTCAGAACCAATTGGCAACACTACAAAGAGGCCATCTCTAGGTAATTTAAGTGAATTTATTAGCATTTCCACAGCAAAAGCTATGCTAAATAATAACACTATAATAAGTACAAAATAGGTCCCCAAACTTTAATAAGCTGGCTTCAAAAAATGGTGTCCATACAGCTAGGCAATATGATAATTTTATTATTCAACAAGTGATGAATGATGTATTTTATGTAACATTTATATGTTTTCCCTCTTCACCCCATTCACAACTCCACAGCTTTTTATCCAATACACGACAGAAAACATATATACTTGATATAATATTTCCACCCACAACGAGTTGGCAGTAGTTTGCACAGAAAGTACACACAAATGTTATCACAAACTATTTTAGGTTGTTGAAAGCAAGTAGCAGGTCATTCAAGTTTCATGGAAATAAAATATGTGGAAGATTTATACAGTGGTACTTTCCACCTACTATTGTAGGTGAAGAGGGAAATAGAATACAGAAAATTAAAATACTGTAATTCAACTGGAGAAAACTCTACAAATGCCAGGTATGGTGCAACAAAAAAAAGGCAAACTTACAGACATTTGCTTCATTCAGCTCCAAAAAGATGATTACAAAGCAGCATTAACAAGAACTTAATTGGAATGAGGAACAAAGGAACAGCAAGCAGGCCTTATATCTTCCCAACACAGTTGCAGCAGGGCTGATTTTACATCATTCAATTTACCAGTCATTGCTGATTGTATATTTATACATTTATCTAATTAATATCTATAAATCAGTCTATGTCTTGGAAATTTTCAATTCGTCCGTCCATACACTTTTAAGAAAGCAAGTTATAGATTTCTATTACTTTGTGCATCAAAAACTGCTCTCTCTCTCTCTTAAGTGACCCAGCTCTAATTTTGTACCATTGTTCTGGACTCCACTACCAGAGGTAACTGCTTGCATCAACCATGTTGAATAATTTGGTTATTATAAAGCATCTTCATAAAGTCATCCCTCAACTTGTAAATCTATAAATGTAAATTATATTCATAATTAATCCTCTAATTACAGGCAATATCCTGACACATTTCCACTACACCTCTTGAAATACCAATATAATTTTTCCTCGATTTTGTGCCTAAAACAGATTGCAGTACTTCAAATGGAGTCTGAACAGAACTCCACATAAGTAAAGCACCATTTAACGCTCCATTCATTTTTGATTACTTAGTAAAGTAGCCTTTAGTGCATTGATTTAGCCACACCTCCTAGATTCTTGCCATTAAAAAAAATTGCTTTTCAGACCTGAAGTGGATGATCCAGACTTCCACATATCTGCCTTGTTTGCCAAGTCTCAGTGGTCTGTTGCAGCTTCCTGCTTCCTATTTTACAATTTATCATGCTTTCATTGTCATCAATCATTGGATGTAGTGTTATTTTTTTCATTGAAGAATATGAAGATTATATACAATTATTGTTTATATTTAGAATTGGAGGCAACACTGAGATCTGGATCACTAATTGGGATTTATTGGAAATTTCAATCTCTAATTGGCAAGCTGTGACAAATGGTGTTTCATAATTCCACTTACTTCTTCCCAATGACTTAAGTTATAAAGCTCCCCTTTACCACTACTGTAAATTATCAACATTGTTGCTCTCCTTTTAACAATTTGAAGATCCTACAAGCTCCCAGTCATGCTCAATTTTACCAAGGTCTCTTCAATGGCAACAATATTCAGCCAATTCTATGTTTCTATAATGTAAAATAAGTCAACTATAGTCTGTACATTCCTCATACTTCTGGACTTACTGTTTAGATTTTTCCCTCCAAATGATGTAAGATCGTAGAATAGTAAAAGGTAATATTGTAATAGAATTTCAAAATCAAAACAAACTATGTTGTTCCCCATACATACCTATTAATTCCATGGGGTGCTGCATTATGAAATGCTCACACAAACGAATGAACATGTTTGTTACCTCCTCGGTGGGGCACTCAGCATGTCTAAACAAAATAAAATCAAAATCTAGTCATATACACATCACAATGACAACTGTTCAAACCCAAGACAGCTTTTAGTTTTTGCAAACAGTAAATGTTAACCAAGTTCATGTGTCGCCGAATCAATTGTACTTTCAGCTTAACAGATTTTAGTTACAGATTTATAATAAGGAACATTACATATTTATTAAAAGGTTTCCTCAACTTACTAGGTTCAGGTATATCAGCTAACACTAGATTGGAACAATACATTTTGGAAAGTACAAAAAGATTTCAATTTATTAACAAAATAAGGCTGGATTATAAACAAAAGATGAATGGCAATTTAAGATTAGAATGTATTGAGCTATACTTATAAACATTGCAACTAAGTTTATTGTACAACAGAATTAGTTCACAGAATGTATGTTGGATAGATAGAGCCTGACATCTAGTGTCAATCAGAGTGTATTACACATTAAGAAGTTGTTAACTTTAACAACATGCATTTATATCACAGTTTTAACATAGTAGAAGTGTTACAAAACAGAATTTGACTCACAGACATACCAGATAATATCAGTGCACATGACCAAACATTTCTGACCAAATGTGTAACTTTTCTTTAATAGGAGCAAAGAGTTTACTATTAACAGGCATGAAAGACAGTTTAGGGAAGGAATATCTCAGATTAAAGTCGTTGACTGCCGAAGACATAGCTGCCAATAATGAAACGATTAAAATCAAGCTTGTGCATGAAATCAGAATTGGAGGAACAAAAATTCGAAGGGCTGCAGAGTATTAAGAGGTTACACGGATGAGGCCAAACAAGGGATTTGGAATCAAGGATGAGAATTTTAAAATCAACACAGTGTACAACTGAGAATCAACACAGTGCACAACTGAGAATCAGTGAGCTCAGGGATGAAGAGATATGAGACATGTGGCATGCTGGGATATGGGTAGCAAAATTTTACACATGAAATAATATTTAAATAAATAACTAGCAAAAGATTCAGAGTGATTTCTGCTAACTCCAGTGTCCATGTATGGATACAGTCTCCTCACTCAGGTATTCATCCAAACTTTCAGAAAAGAAAAAGTTCAGATGCAACATCTGGGCTTGAGATTTTTAAGGCCTGCGACTGAAATCAGGCCATACAAGACCGATAGCCACCCCAATTCACTGTTTTAGGGAACTTAACATTATTAGCATTCAACTTAACGTTGAGCAAATAATTTTAAATGTGACAAATTTTGAACAGTTCCACTGAAGGCAATTAGAAATTGCGTGAAGCTGCCAAAGATTAGCCACTTAATATAAATGCTTCACTCCTTAATTTAAATATTGGTTAAATAACTGTTCTGTTTAAATACTCAATCATTACTGCTCAAAAGGAGCCAATTTGGCCTGATGTTTCTGTGCCAGGTCTCTGAAACAGCAACTGAATGGGTATTTACTTGACCTGTACGCATTCAAAATATTTTCTCTTCAAATGCTGAATAAATTCCTGTTTGAAAGCCACAATTCAATATGCTTCCATCAGGATCTCAGCTATTACATTCCAGATTCTCTAACTGCTGTTGATGGTTCTCTTCATATTGCCATTGGTTCTTTTGTGACTTAGCCAAATTGGTGTCCTATGGTTCTCAACCCTTCCATCAATAGGAGCAATTTCTAATTTTCTACTCTGTTCTACTCTGCCAGATCTGTAACGGTTTTGAACATCTCTATCAAATCTTCTCAAATCTTTTCTTCCCCAAGGAAAAGAGCTCCCAGTTTCACTAATCCATCTGGATAAGTGAAATTCTGCATATCTGTGGTCATTCCCAGAAAACTTCACTGAAACTTTTCTAATGTCATCACATCCTTCACAGAATCTGATGCCCAGAACCAGAAACCGTGTTGTAAGCAGATTTATTTTTATTTGTTTTTGTACAGCTGTGAACAATGTTAATTCGGCCAATATTTGGGAACAATAAAGAAAGGAATCCCAGTGATCTCAAAGTCAAGGGCCAATTCCCGGAACACCTGCCAAATCTGTGGTCAGAGATGTGGGTCTACGATTGGGTTCATCAGCCATATAAGGACCCAAAGAATCAATCACGAATAACATAAAAGTTCTGAGGTAGACAATTATGGTCGTTAGCAAGTAACTGATGATGACTGACTGTCCTAATTGCCCTTGAGAAGATGGCTGTGAACTGCCTTCTTGAACTATTGTAGTATATGGGTTTTTTGCTAGGAAGGCAGTTCCAGGATTCTAACCCGACCAACAGTGAAGTAACACAAACAAAATTGCAGTTTAGGATGGAGGTAGCCTTTACTAAAGCTAAGCTTGTTTTTCAAGGAAGGAGAGGGAGCAGATGAGCGTAGTGTTGTCTAAGGAGTCTTTTAGTGAAATGCTGCAGTATACTTTGCAGGTGGTGCACACTGCTACCACTGTACATTAATCGTGGTGTGAGTGAATGTTGAAGTGGATGGGGTGCCAATCAAGCCTGGCTGCATTGTCCTAGAAAGCTTCAAGCTTCTTAATTGCTTTTTCAGCTGCATACACCCAGGCAAAGAGGGAGCATTCTATCTCAACTTTACCTGTGCCTCAGACAGGCTTTGGACAGTCAAGAATGAGTTATTTGTTGCAGAATTCCTCGCCTCTGACCTTGTGTTGTAGTCACAGTATATATATGGCTCTTCCAGTTCAGTTTCTGGTCAATGGTAATCCCAGAATGTTGTTAATGAAAGATTCAGCAATTGTAAGACCTTAAGACATAGGGGAAGTAGGAGGCCATCGCGTCTAGCTATTCTGCTCCATCATTCAACAACATAATGGCTGATCTTCTAATCCTCAACTCAACATTTTTCCTCTTAACCTTTGGTTCTGTTACAGATTAATAATCTATCTCAGCCTTGAATACATTTAATTCTGCTGTGACTTTCCCATTCTCTGTAGTATTTTGCATTAAAAAAAATTCACAGATTCACTATCCTCAGAGAAGAAATTCCTTCTCATCCCGGTCCTAAACAGGCAACCCTTGATTCTGAGTTTATACCCTCTGATTCTAAACGCCCCCACATAGGGAAAGAACCTATTCATATTTACCCTGCTAAAAATCCTAAGGTTCATTCTTCTAAACTCAATGAGTATAGATCTAAACTAACCTACTTTTCTACACAAGATGATCCAAGCCCAGATCAACTGAGTAAATACACTCAAGACTACCTCCAATCTCAGTATGTTTCTCCTTAGATAAGGAGTCTAAAAAATGGTTCACATTATTCTGGGTGAGGTCTAACTAGTCTCTGGAAATTTTAGCAAGATTTCCCTATTTTTCTATTCCATATCTATTGACACAAAAGGCCAACAATCCATTTTCCAAACCCACTCAACCTGTATGGTAGTTTTATAACCTATATATAAGGACTCTAAACTCCCTCTACACTGCAGATTTAACTACTTAAGTAATATTAAGCGCCTTTATTCCTGTCAAAATGCATTGGCCGGGGTGGTGGGCGGGAGATTTTTAGTTGCATCACACTGCAAATTTTTGCTAAAGTTTACAGAACTGTAAAGTTATGGAATTTCCATATGAAAGAACTGAAACTAAAAGATGAGAGACTTAACAAACAATCCAGGTCTTTTGCAATATATAATTTCAGTTGCATCACACTGTAAACTTTTGCTATAAATTCTATGTCTTACAATCTTATACTCCACAAGCACCTGATGAAGGAGCAGCGCTCCGAAAGCAAGTGCTTCCAAATAAACCTGTTGGACCAGAACCTGGTGTTGTGTGATTTTTAACTATGATAATATAAAACATAGACAGTTAACCTTCAAATTTTATCATCTAACTTAAAGGCCTTGGGCTTTTATTTCAGAGAAGACAGTTAAAAATGAGCTGGAACACATCAAGATGGGGCCTTCAAAGTCACACGGCCTGAAAAATAGCCACATTCAACAGAAATTTACAAAGGAATGTCCAAAAACATGGCTAAACCAGTCTACCACCATATCCTTAAAAGACTATCTTAGGGTAATTGCTTGGACATTAAAATCATCATCTGGATTACAACCTTCAAGTTTCTCTTGGCACAAGACTTCTTGATGACAAGTACTACTAGAACAGAAGACCATTCTCCAAAATACTTTGCAGAAAGGATAAATGGGTCTCTAACAATGACCATCCAAACTTTTCAAAATGAACTATGCTCACAAAGCGCCAACAGCCAGTGTTCACCCTTCGCAAGCAGACATGATTAGAAGCTTGTAGTTTAGTTCCAGAACCCAACAACCTCCAGAATCACCAAGGAGTCATCCTTGCAGAATGCAACTAGCTTATGCTGCAATTTCTCAATATGCCAAAAGTTGAAATAAATCAGAGAAAAATGATTTTAAAAATCAAATATTAATAGTACCCTCAATGAAAAGGATTTATTGCAACTTTAAAAAACTTTTTCCAGAAGAACAACCAGCACAACTCCAATAGAACTTGAGGATCAACATTGGAAAGAATAATTTATAAACACAAGAACTGCATTTTTCTCCCACCCCAATTCCACCATCTTAATCCTGCTCGCAAACTTCGATTGCACACTTATGCATGTGTGTTCGTGTTACAGAATTCAAGACTGGTTTTTAACTTTTCAATAAAATTTGTACCTTACTTGAGTGAGTGTACAATAAGCTAATTCCTTAATTTTGATCAACACAAAGCAATCTGTCTGGCTTGTTTCTTTGTATTTTTAACATACAGTTCATTAAGGAAATGTGAGGAAAAGGACAACTATTTAACATTTTTAAATCACTGTTATATCACCTTTAAAAAGTGAAAAGAAAAGAACTTATGCATCCCACCAGACTTGGTTCTGAAAGGCAAAAGGTAGAAGTGAGGGTGTGGCTCAGCAGACCAGTAGTTCCAGAAACATTACACTATCTCATTGGATAGGTTTACAGTCACCCCATCAAATTCTACCACAATGCCTAGCCCCTCATATCTTATCATCAGCAATGGGATAACTTTGCATGCTAAAAAGTGCTAGATAAATACAAATCTGTTGACATAATGTAAAGAAATCTTTAGTTTATAAAAATATTACCCAAGGCATGAAAAATATTTTCTTGGTCAGTAACGTACGACCACAGTGCATTTGTAACTGTTGGTTTTGACTTTTAAATCACTGAGCCAGAATATTAGAAATAGTCATTTTCTTGTAACTATCTGGACACTATTTGACTCTTTTCTCTTTGTAGGTTTTTAAAAAAATTATTTCTGTTCCCAATTCATTAAATATTTGATTACTTTCAAATTATTTGACTAGATTTCCCCACTTTCCATTACTCAAAATGTCATAGTAGCACAATATTCACATTTCAATTTTTGACATTCGATGCAGATTCAGGAGACCATGTAACAGAAACTTAAACAAAAACTGCAGACAACTCCATGTACATATCACCAATTCTGCAGCACCACCCATCAGCAGCTGCAAGAACTGCAGCAATGTTAACAGTTTGAGACTACCAAGCAAATCAGTAACAATAAGCCACTGAATATACAACAGGAACTGAAGGAAACATGCATTCTTCCAATCTTACAGCGAAAGTTACAAAGATCAAGCATAATATTCAATTCCTACGTACCACTGTGCTTCTGATCTCAGCCAGTGCCTTTCTGGCATGATCAGTTAATTAAACAATTTGATACACTACTTCTATTTGGAGACACTTAATTGAGCAGGCAAACCCCTGGAGCATTTATCACGTGAACCATTTGTAGTTCTCATAAATATATTTACAAAAGACAAAAATGACAAATAATTCTGATCAGTAAAAGCAAAGAGAAAAGGTCAGGCATTTTTCCTCAGAGGGTTCAAGCAAATGGGTATGTGCACCTCCTCCGACATCTTATCTCAAGGTGCAATTGATGACAATGACAACACAAGTTGAAAAAAAGATAATGAGGAATGCAACGTCCACATTCACTCATAACTTTAGTGCAAGTTTATGCATGATCTAACATGACTACTTCAAATTACTTGAAACAGGAATAAAAATACAGAGTAAAAAAAATTTCAAAATCAAATAAAACATATAAATTTTGTGACCTCTTCCTGGTCATAGTCTTTAAAATAGCTAATTCAGTCATCTTTTGATGTTTCAAATTACATAATCATTTGAAATCTAACTAAAACCATTTTTTAAAAAAAGAATAATTAAGTATCCAGAGAGGTCCAGCATATTTAATTTCTAACGCAGCTACTTTCAAAGTCTAAAAGTGCAACAAAAATGATAATTCCAGATGTATATAATAAGATCTTATTTCTCCAATAAAAAGATTATAGATAAAGCACTACTTACCCTTTGCACTGTAGTTTAACATATTTAATTCCCTCTTTCTCTATTTCAGTCCGGTCATAAAACCTGCTTGTATTCGTTAAATCAACTAAAAGTCCCATATTCACCTAAAAGAAACACAGAAAGGTTCTCATAAACTAAACATTTTTTTTCAATAAACACAGGGTTTAATAACAGAGTTATTGCCCCCTCTCACTGTCCAATTGTCTCTGCATCCTGAAACATTTCTAAAATACAATTGTTTGAACATCACTGTATCTTATGAGAAAATTGTTGAAACACTTAAAACAGATGCAGATGCAGGGTGGAATTAGTTTTAAATTGGTCCAAAACAGAACATAAGGTACAGTAGATTGAGTATAATCTAGAAATTTAGAACATGAATTAAACAAAACAAAAACAAAGCGAGTCAAAAGGTATACACTAAAGAAACTAGAGTGAAAATGGAAATGTTCCACACAAACAACTGGATATATTTGTCTACTAAGTACAAACAATAACAGAAGATGATAGTTGCAGTGCTGATGTCAGAAATAGGATAGATATTCAGGAGTAATTTTGTAAAGATGAAAGATGCGGTACCAACAAGAAAACTCAAGCTTGGCAACAAGGAAAGAACTTAGAAGATGCTACATTTTATCCTTTCTTCTGTATGCCTCAGAAGCAAAGACAATTAAATAAAAATCTATGGAAGAAAATAAAGGGCTCTGAAATGTGGATGCTAAGACGCAAGCTTTAATTCCATATTCAGACTACTAGAGACATGAAGAAACATGCAATTTGAAATTGCTAGAGCTAAAAGAAAACTTCAAAGTGACATTCAGAAAAGAAAACATCAGTATTTTAGCCCTTTTATCAGAGATAAAAAGCCACAGAGATTACTTCAAGAGGACTGCTGACAGCGGGGTCAACCTAGGTGCGGATAAATTACAGATGTCACAGTGCTTGTAAATAACGTAGTCTGTGTTTAAGGAAGGTGCGAGACAGACAAATATGACACACCACAACAGATCTTCTTGTCAGAATGGCTACAAGCAAGTCAGTAAGCTATAATTAATTTGGCCTCTAGAGGGCAAAAAAACATTCAGTATTTTAGTTAACTAAAATCAGAGCCAGAGTCAGAGTCACATAGTATGGGAAAAGACCCTTCAGTCCAACTCATCCACACTAACCAGACATCCCAATCTGACCTAGTGCCACTAACCAGCATGTGGCCTCTAACACTCTAAACCCTTTATATTCATATACCTATCCAGATGCCTTTTATACGTTATAATTGTACCAGCCTCCATCATTTCCTCTGGCAGGTCGTTACAGACACACACCACCTTCTGTGTGGAAAGGTTACTGTTCAGGTCCTTGTAAATCTTTTCCCTCTCACCTTAAACCTATGCACTCTAGCTTTGGCTCCTCCCCCACCCAAGGAAAAAAACCTTGGCTATTCACCCTATCCACGTCCCTCATGATTTTACAAACCTCTAGAAGTTCACCCCTCTGTCTCCAATGCTCCAAGGGTAAAAAGCACCAATCCATTCAACTTCTCCCCATAGCTCAAAATCTCCAATCCTGGCAATATCCTTGTAAATCTTCTCTGCGCCCTCTCAAGCTTGACAACATTCCTCCTTCTAGAAGGGAAACCAAAATTGTATGCAGTATTCCAAATATAACTGACTGTGGGGTTCAGCACAGGGCAGGAAAGAATTAAAAAGGGGAGAATTTATTGGATCAGGGGAACTTCGTTAGATCAGAATCAAAGTTTCCAATGGCAACAATGATGATAAAACTGGACGAAAGAGAGTAGGTCGGTGCGACCATTTAACGCAGCAAAAGCCCTTCAGTGCACAGCAGGAGGTAACCACAGATTGTTTACATTTGGCCTAAACCACTTAACCATACAGACAATTTTCAAATACCTATCTGAAAGTATCTCCAAGTCATGACTATCTGATTGGGTCGGGTTCAAGAAATTTTTAATGAATGATAACTGCACCCTACAAATGCTGGGCATATAAAAGAAACTGATAACTGCATCCTGAGTTTAGATCAGAGTGGTGCTGGAAAAGCACAACAGGTCAGGCAGCATCCGAGGAGCAGGAAAATTGACGTTTCGGGCAAAAGGCCTTCATCAGGAATAGAGCTCTATTCCTGATGAAGGGCTTTTGCCCAAAGCGTTGATTTCCCTCTCCTCGGATGCTGCCTAACCTGCTGTGCTTTTCCAGCACCACTCTGATCTAAACTCTGGTTTCCAGCATCTGCAGTCCTTGTTTTTACCTACCCGATAACTGCAACCTATAAATGTTAAACTTGTTAATATATTGATACCTATTTCCTGAAAATGTCGATCATACTAATGAGCTGTCTGTTATGGTATGGTATAACAAAGCTACTTCCATTCAAAGTTGTAGCTTCAGCTCAGAAACTTGTAACAGCAAGTTCTCTGAATAAAGACAACCGAAGGCCATTTTACTGTCTCTGTATCTCACTGTAGTTCACAATCTAAAAAAAGAAACCTCAACAATGACATCCCAAATCCTGATTTGGAGACGTCAGTGTTGGACTGAGGTGTACAAAGTTAAAAATCACACAACACCAGGTTATAGTCCAACAGGTTTAATTGGAAGAACTAGCTTTCGGAGTGCTGCTCCTTCATCCTTCCCAACTCCTGTACTCAATGTTATGACCATGAAGGCAAGCATGCCAAATGTCGTCTTCACCACCCATATATTCTTATTTTGTTGCCAGTTTTTGCATTAATAACCTCTAATTACTTAATCCCTTACACTTTGTAAATGTTAAAAACTTCAATTAAGTCGCAGTCTTCACTTTGGTCCAATGGAATAGGCCATAATGTCTAGGTTTTCTCATCATAGTCAAAGATTTCATATTTCAGTGGCAGCCCGATCAAAGCAATCTAATGGGCTTTTATCATTTCAATAATTTTATTTAATGCAGTGTTTTAAATTTCATTGGTGATTGAGAGTGAATGATTACAAGTTTAAAGACCTTCATCAACATGCCCAATATTCTCTATTGTAACAATGACTAAAGTACCAACCAGTGGAGAAAATGCAGCATCTATGGTTGACAAACAATATTACAGCACAAGAGGTTCAGGCCATCATGCAGGTACCGAAAAGTAACCATGGCTACTGAAAAATTATATGCGGTGGGTAAAATCCTGGGTTGATAATGAGATTGTGAACTGTAGGTCAGGTTAGGATGGTACAAAGAGCTGCTTCTTCAATCTGGACTGCATGGACATTTCCGCTGCTAAGTATTAATTTATCTGACAAAACCACAATTAATACACTAATCACCTATTACCTCCAACATTAAGTACATTGAGTGTACATAAATATAACAAACAAAGCTGTGGCTGCAGTGTAAAGAGTGGAGTCATTAAACCTCCACTAAGCATCAGTACAACCAACCGTACAGCAGGTCCTCGCTTTATATTATCCTGTGCAATGCTATTTCACTTTGACATCACTCACCAATTAGAATCCCAAATTCACATTGTGTCGATATAGATTTATTCACTTATTTACTATATCATCACTTGTACCGAGGTACACTGAAAAGTGGATAATATTATCATATTCCGTCACCATGTTGGATTGCTGAATAAATTGTATAAATGGTAAAATATTGAATAAACTGCTATTAAATTAGAGTCATAGAGATGTACAGCACGGAAACAGACACTTTGATCCAACTTGGCGAAAGTGAGTACTGCAGATGCTTGAGATTAGAGCCAAGAGTATGGTGTTGGAAAAGCACAGCTGGTTAGGTAGCATCCGAAGAGCAGGAGAATCAACGTTAGGGAGCATGGCCCTGATGAGGAAGTCGTGGAGGGAACGGGTTTCACGGAAAGCGAATGGGGTGGGGAGGGAAATATCTCTCTGGTGGTGGGGTTAGTTTGTAGGTGGCGGAAATAGCCAAGGATGATGCGATGCACATGGAGGTTGGTGGGGTAGAATGGGAGGACCCGGGTGGGGGCGTGGGTGGGTAGGCCTTCTGTCCTTGTTGCGGTTGGAGGGGTGGGGTTCGAGTGCGGAGGTGCCAGACGTGGATGAGATGTAATGGAGGGCATCGTCAACTACGTGGGAGGAGAAATTGCGGTCTTTAAAAGGAGGAGGCCATCTGGTTTGTTCTGTGGTGGAACTGGTCCTCCTGCGAACAGATGCAGCAGAAGCGGAGAAATTGGGAATTAGGGATAGCATTTTTGCAGGAGGTAGGGTGGGAGGAGATGAAATACAGGTAGCTGTGGGAGTCGGTGGGTTTGTAATAAATGTCAGTGTTGAGTCGGTCACTGTTGATGGAGATGGAGAGGTCCAGGAAAGGGACAGAGGTGTCAGAGATGGCCCAGGTGAATTTAAGATCGGGATGGAATATGTTGGTGAAGTTGATTAACTGTCCAACCTCCTCATGGGAACATGAGGTGGCGCCAATGCAGTCATCAATGTAGCGGAGGAAAAGGTGGGAAGTGTGCCGGTGTAATCCGGAAGATGGACTTTTCCACGTAGCCAACAAAGAGAAGGGCATAGCTGGGGCCCATGCTGATGCCCATAGCTACCCTTTTTGTCTGGAGGAAGTGGGAGGATTCAAAGGAAAATTGTTGAGGGTGAGGACCAGTTCAGCTAAATGAATGAGAGTGTCAGTGGAAGGGTACTGGTGGGGATGTCGGGAGAGGAAGAAACAGAGGGCTTGTAAACCCTGGTCATGGTGGATGGAGGTGTAGAGGGACTGGATGTCCATGGTGAAGGTGAGGCGTTGGGGGCAGTGGAACTGGAAGTCTTGGAGGAGGTGAAGGGCATGGGTGGTGTCCCAAACGTATGTGGATAATTCCTGAACCGGGGGGGGTAGGACAGTATTGAGGAATGTGGAGATGAATTCAGTGGGACTGGAACAGACTGAGACAATAGGTTGGCCAGGGTGGTCAGGTTGGGTAGGAGGTAGAATCGGGAGGTGTGGGATTCCCAAATCATGAGGTTGGAAGCTATGGGTGGGAGATCCCCTGAGGTGATGAGGTTGTGCACGGTCTGGGAGATGATGGTTTGGTGATGGGAGGTGAGGTCGTGGTTGAGGGTGCGGTAGGAGCTGGTGTCTTCGAGGTGGCGGCTGGCTTCAACAGTGTAGAGGTCAGTGCGCCAAACTACCACTGCATCTCCCTCATCCACTGGTTTGATGGAGAGGTTGGGGTTGGAGCAGAGGGAGTGGAGGGCTGCTCCTTGTGAGGGTGAGAGGCTGGAGTGGGGGAGGGGGTGGTCAGGTTGAGGTGGCTTTCGAGTTGGCGCCTGGCTTCAGCAGTGTAGAGGTCAGTACGCCAAACTACCATTGCACCCCCCCGGTCCATTTTCGAGTTGGTGCCTGATTTCGGTCCAACTTGTTCATGCTAACCAGATATGCTAACCAGATATCCTAACCTAATCATTTGCTAGCACTTGACCCAAATCCCTCTGAATCCTTCAAACTCATATACCCATCCAGATGCCTTTTAAATGCAGAAACTGTACCAGCCTCCACCATTTCCTCTGGTAGCTCATTCCATACACACACCACCCTCTGCGTGAAAAGTTGCCCCTCAGATCCCTTTTATATCTTTCCCCTCTCACCCTAAACCTATGCCCTCTAGTTCTGGACTACCCACCACAGGGAAAAGATTAGATTAGATAGATTCCCTACAGTGTGGAAACAGGCCCTTCGGCCCAACCAGTCCACACCGACCCTCTGAAGAGTAACCCACACAGACCCATTTCCCCTCTGACTAATGCACCAAACATTAGTTTGGTGCAATTTAGCATGGCCAATTCACCTGACTTACACATCTTTGGACTATGGGAGGAAACCGGAGCACCTGGAGGAAACCTGTCCAGACACGGGGAGAATGTGCAAACTCCACATAGACAGTTGCCCAAGGCTGGAATCAAACCTGGGACCCCCGGAGCTGTGAGGCAGCAGTGCTAACCACTGAGTCACCGTACCACACCTATCTTGCCTATTTATCCTATCCATGCCCTTCACGATTTTATAAACCAACATAAAGTCACTCCTTAGCCTCCGACGCTTCAGGGAAAACAGCCCCAGCCTATTCAGCCTCTCCCTATAGCTTAAATCCTCCAACCCTGACAACATCTTTGTAAATCTCTTCTGAACCCTTTCAAGTTTCACAACATCCTTTGAATAGGAAGGAGACCAGAATTGCACGCAATATCCCAGTGGCCTAACCAATGTCCTGTACAGCCGCAACATGACCTCCTGCGGCTCTATTTTCAAGGAACTATGAACCTGCACTCCAAGGTCTCTTTGTTCAGCAACACTCCCTCTGACCTTACCATTAATTGACATTACATAAACTGAAACAACTTCAAAAGTTCATCTTTCCCTCTCCATGACTTCACCCACTGTTCTCCAGTCGATGCCATCCAAAATCATCCCTGGAGTCCTGGCAATGTGCGTCTTTTCTGTCACCACTAGCACAGCTGCTTCCATGTCTGTCGCCTCTGAGCTGGAGACAGTCACACTGCGTAGATCCCACACCACCTCCGATGCTGAACATTGACTGACAGGATCCCAGCTCAACGTCCGACGCCACCATGGAGACGGAGCGAGGATGGAGATATATGGGGCACCCTCCTCCTGCGGGAGGTGGCCCCAGGGCAACCAAAAGAAAATAAATTTACTACTGGAATGACAACAATGAAGCGGTGTGGATGCATTAGAACCCATTGCATAAACCATGAGCGGACTAGCCCCACGCTCAAGAGCCAAATGTTGCCAATCCCACTGTTGTCATCTTTGAAGATGAAGCTTTCCACATGACTCTGATGTTGAGCAGGCAAGGGTCTAGATATAAAGGAAACTGACAATCTCAGTGAGGACTCATAAATCTTTGACAGACTGCTTGACGTAACATCACATCTTTCAGGAACCAATTAACAATGTTAAGCAAATGATTTTGTGTGTCAATGTCATTTTAGCGTATTCAATTTTTAAAATTTCAAGTTTGCATTACCAGAAAGAAATTCTTGCGTTTACATAGCATTTACGCAACACCAGAGTTCGTATAGTGCTTTACAAAGTTTATTTTTCTTCCCAGTATAATCACTGTTGCAGTAATGGAAATAGAGTAACAAATGTGCACACAGCTGCAGTGATAGAACAATCAGATCATCTGCTTTTTGTAATGTTGACTGAGGTTTAAATATTAGCCAGGTGTAAAGGATATCTCGCCTGTTCTTCTTCAAGTGGTACTTTTAAAAGGGTTGGGGTTTTGGTTTAATATCTCATCCAAAAGAAGTAAAACCTCTGCACAAAAAAGATTCTGCAGTGGTTTTTCTGTGTGACTAAAAAGTGAACCGCTGTTGCTGTAGATACGGCTCACCATTTTGATCTAGCTGCCAGTTTTGGAGCATGGATGGATGGCTGACACCAAGAAAAATCCTATCACGTATATCACTGCCATGACTTTGGAATTTAAATAACTGTAATCTTCTATGTAATTATTTCAATGCATTTAGTGTTGCAATGAAATCCATGACACAGGTGAGCATGTCAAATTATAAAGTATCTGCAGACTTCCATATTGGCACCAATTTAATCATCAGACTGATTCACTTCTCACTTCCACCTATTGTATACAAGGCATTTGTTTAGTAGCCAATAGTGCAGCAGAGAGATTGATTAGATTCTCTACAGTATGGAAACAGGCCCTTCAGCCCAACCAGTCCACACCGACCCTCCGAAGAGTAAGCCACCCAGACCCATTTCCCTCTGACTAATGCACCAAACACTATGGGCAATTTAGCATGGCCAATCCACCTGATCTGCACATCTTTGGAATGTGGGAGGAAACCGGAGCACCCGGAGGAAACCCACGCAGACATGGGGAGAATGTGCAAACTCCACACAGGCAGTCGTCCAAGGATGGAATTGAACCTGGGACCCTGGTATTATAAGGCAGCAGTGCTAACCACTGAGCCATCGTGCTGCCCTTTTTTTTTTAAAAAAAACTTCCATTTGCTTTGTCTACTCTACCTGCCTCGGGATCTGCACTCCATCCACATCCCACATCTCTGAAATCATTCTTGCAAATACTTTTGCAAGGATTCATTCATTTAGAACTGGGAATGGCACAAATGAATAATTGAATTCCTGGCCTTTATTAGTAGGGCCAATTCTTCCTCTCATCACATGCTACATGTAACGATGCTATCACTTTAAGAGGTTATAAGGCAAATGTGTCACACTGTCTGTAAGAAAGTCAACAATTTGAGAGGCCTTTGATTTTTTTTAATGTTAGAACAAGGGAAGCAACCTAGGTTGAACCAGCTCTCACAGACCTTGTTTTCTAGGTTTATTTTAGATTTTAGGTTTAGTTTTAAGCAGAAGCCTTTGAAATCTCAAAAGAGTTAGTAGCTTCAGTAAACATCTTCTGGCTGCTACACTCTGAACCTTCTCTTGATTTTTTTTTCCCTCCTGGATTGGAGAACTGCATGCGACAGTCGGTGTCTGAATTTGCCTTTTTGCCAAGGGGTGTGTTTATGGGATGTTACAAGATTAGAAGTTAATTAGAATTAGGCACTGTATCTATTATTCAGTTAAGCTTTCCAATCGTTACGTTATTCTAAATTCCTCTTTGTTTTGCTTATATTTTAACAAGATTTTACCTTTAAAATAAGTTAGAGTCCAAGCTACCTTCTTAAAACATATTGAGGGCATCTGGTCTGGTCCGTGATACTACCAACCATCTCCTGGAACTCTTGATCCCTTCACTAATGACAGACTGTCCTCCATTTTCCCTCTTCCCCCTTCATTCCTATTCCCTTCTCCTCATCCTCCCCATCTTTCCTGCTCTTCTCTCTTCTTCCCTCTCTCATCTTTCCCCTCTACTCCCATTCCCTTCCTCCGTTCACAAAAGTGGCTCTTTGTTTTACTGTTGTTTATGAGGGAAATGTATGTGTTACTGGTACTCCTATTTAGATATTAGTATAAGTTGGATACTTTGCTATTAATTAATAGTGGAATTAAAATTTCCTCCTTGTACCTCAGCAAATCTGTCCCCACAACTCTGATTTTCCCTTTTACTCTATCCATGAGTCCCCTCTTAGTTAGAACATAAACCTGTGGAAAGAGGCCATTCAGCCCAACGAGTCCACATCAACCTTCCAAACAGCGGGATGTGAAAGAGAGATAGAGAGAGACGAAAAGCAAAAGAAAGTTGTTTTTTAAGCACAACTTCAAGAATCACTTAAGTACATTAGAAATATAGTCACCATTGTATGAAAGGAAATACAACAATTTATTTGCAAACAGTAAGATCCAGCAAATAGTATTAAGATAATGATCAAATAATCTGTTTGGGTTGTTGGTTAATTACATTCTCTTCAAGTAGAATCTCTTATGGCCATCTGAAATGTCAGATTATACCTTGATTTAACCTTTAAAAAACTGATCTCTGACAATGCAGCTCTACTTCAGTGCTGCATAGACTTGTCAGCCTTATATGCTCAAGTCTCTCAAATGGGATTTGAATCCACAACCAGCACGAACATTTTCCTCCTGTGGATAACCAGAAGTGGACATGTGGATATAGTATTTTCAGTATTGGTTAAGCAATGCCTCCTCAGATTTGTACTCTCTTCTGGTAATATAGATAATATTTTACTCGCTTCTTTGATTGCTATACCAGTGTGGTTATCAACAAGATGATCATCAACTTTTCTTACTGATTATTATAAGTCTTCAAAAGAAAGACATTATGTTGCCTCCAATTCAAAACTTGTGCATTCAAAACCCTTTAGCACTTTGAGCACAATCTCGGTTGACAGTGCAGAGTAGTATTGCAGAGTTGCAGTATTATCAGAGATGTCGTAGTTCATGCAAGACATTACACTCAGGCCTTTCTCGGGTGGCATAAATATCTCATGATTCTATTCAAAGGACACTAAAGGATATTTTCCCTATGACCTGACCAAACATAGCTCTCAACAACACAAAATCAGCTAACATGGTCATTTATTTAATTGGTTGTTTGGTTGACACTGTTGTGAAAAGTCAAATGTTAAGTTTATCCATATTACAATTCATTGCCTCTATCCTCAATGATGTTTACCAATTCCCACTCCACCCCAATACAACTAATTCACGAGCAGTTCTTGGGACCCCTGCTACGAGAAATAAAGCCTTTTACCCGATTAGGTTCTGTACAAAAAACCTTGTGCTTAATCTAATAAATTACAATGTTCTACTTAGGGTCTCTAAAACATTTATAGTTCTATCAAAGTTCTTTTGAAAATAGCTACCAAATTTATTTGTTAGCAATCCACAGGACCTACTAGCATTCACCAATTCCCTCAAGACAAATTTCACCTTACACGTTATTGATGGCTAACCAAAGAATAGTTTATGTTAAAGTAATGACTCAATTTTTTTTGTTCAAAGAAAACAATACTCATTAGTTATTCAAATTAAAGTATGAGCCTGCTTCCCCGGCATAACATGCAGCATTTTATAGCAACATATTCAGGGCGTACATGTAGTTCTTACCTTCAAACTCTTTAGATAATTTGAAAGCATACTGGGATGGAATCGATTCTCTTCAGGAACTTGATCATCATACCTCGCTCCTAACATGGTCTTCAGAGGCAAAAACTTCCCTGTAAAATATTAAAGTAAAGTAAAATAAACTAAGTTAATTAAATGCAAAAATAGATTCTGTGGTATCTACATCAATTTCAGTTTTCTTGTTATTATCTGATTTAATCATAGGGGGGGCAAAGGAGGGAGGCCAGGTTTTGGTGTACACTGTCTCCTCTTCCACTACAGTATTTGTGGTTATGCTTTCATCCATCAAACCCCAAGCTGCTGGAATTCTCTCCTAAGCTCTTCCACCTCCTGCTCCTCTTTGACCAAGCTAATGGTCATCCTTGTAACATTGAAGACTTTTTACAAATACACATACTTCCCGTGTTCCAATGCCACAAGTGTTTGTTTACATGATAGTTTACACCAGGTTATTCAATATACAATCCTGAGAAACAGTAAGGAGTGAGCAAGAACATTGCCATTGTTGTATGCCATTTTTGGGAATGATGAGGCACACAAACAAGAAACAGAAGTAGGCCACTCAGCCTTTCAAGTTTGCTCTGCCATTCAATGCGATCATGGTTGATGCAATTTTACCCTCAACTCCATATTCTTGCATATCCTAATGATTACCAAGGAGACAAACAGTTAAGAATCTATCGCTGCCATAAAATAAATTTGAAGATTCTGCATCTGCAGACTTTTGAGAAAGAGCATTCAAATAACTCCCAACCCTCAAAAACAAAATTTCCTCACCTCTTTTAAATGGACGCTGCCTGATTTTTTAAAACTATGATCCCGAGCTTCAAATTCCTTCGCAAGAGGAAAAGAATTATTAAGTCCCCACAGGACTTCAGGACGTATCTTAACTAAGTCATCTCTAGCTCTTTCAAACTCCAGAGGATAAGGGAATTCCTCAAAAGGGAATTCACTCATTCCAGCTATGAATCTAATAAACCTTCTCTGAACTGCTTCCATCTTCTGTAAGTACAGTACACAGTGTTCCAGATGCAGTGTCACCAATGCCCTATTTAGCTGAATAACTTAAAAATTCTCAGTTTCAATTCTCCTTGCAATAAACGAAACGTTCTATTAGCTTTCCTGTAACCACATACAAACCTTCTGTGACTCCTGCACAAAGAAAGCTTTATGGATGAACTGAATTGAATTAGATCAAGAGTATCGTTGATGCTAGGAAACATCAAAATCCCTGAACTGAAACATAAACTCTGTTTCTCTCCATGGATGCTGCCTGACTTGTTACCCAAGTATTGTCTGATTTTAGTTTAGATTTCCAACATCCACAGTAGTTGCTTTTGCTTGAAGCAGCGCAATTTATATCAGAATCAGGATTCTGGGTAATCCAAGATGGAGGATGGGAAAAATTTATGGCTGTAACAGCTGCCCGTTTTTTGAGGTATTTTAGGTGCTGGAGGTGATTTCCTCGAATTCCAGGAGCAGCAATTACTGTTTTATATGCTGTTGCATTGTTTTGGAACTTTGGGGAAAAAAAGTCAAAATAACAGCAGTTTTAAAAGGGAGAAGAACAGACAAAAGAAGCACATGGTGAGGTCAATGCAGGAGAGAGAGGAAGAAAGAAATTGACACTGCCTTTGCTGTTTGAATTCATGTATCGCTGGACATCGGAGTGTGTCTGGGAAAATTAACAAACAGTGAAATTCACAGCTGATCTTGGAGGAACTCTTGGGTGAAGTTCACAGCACAGAAGCAGATAAGTGTATTGTTGTTTTAAGTGTGACCTACAGAAAGTCTGCAGTAGTAAGTAGAATGGGTTCTTGGTTATATGTTTTTGGAGATATGTGTCTTGATTAAACTTAAAATATAAGCCATAACTATTCATTTAACCTGGGGCAGAGATTGTAGAGGAATAAGACGGTGTTATTTTCTGGGTCTGTAGATTGTGAAGAAGCAAAAATGGCCTTTAGTAGACTGATATGCGCTTCTTGTCAGATGTGGGAGTTTAAAGAGAGCTTAAGGGTTACAGTCGATTATATCTGCCATAAATGCTGTTGGTTGCGAATCTTATCAGATCGAATGGATCGGTTAGAGAGACAGTTAGAAGCAATGACGAATTTGCAACAGCACCAGTATGTGATGGATGGCAGTTATAGGAAAAGGGGAAAGTCTCAAATACAGTCACATAGATGGGTTAACTCCAGGAAAGGTAAGAGAGGTCGGCAGGTTGTGCAGGACTCTTCTGTGGCTATACCCATTTCAAAAAAGTATGCTGTTTTGGAAAAGGTAGGGGGTGATGGATTCTCAGGGGAACTTGGCACGAACAGCCAAGTTTTGGGTATTGAGACTGGCTCTAATATAACGAGGGCTATGTCAGGTTCCAAGCGATCAACTGTGTTAGGGGATTTTTACTCCGAGGTACAGAAAGACATTTCTGCGGCCAGCAGAGAAAAATCGGAACGGTGTGTTGCTTCCGTGATGCCAGGATCAAGGATGTCTCAGAGAGGGTGCAGAATGTTCTCAAGGGGGAGAGGAGCCAGCAGGAGGTTATTTTCCACATTGGAACCAATGACATAGGAAAGGAAAAGGTTGAGATTTTGAAGGGAGATCAGAGAGTCAGGCAGAAAGTTAAAAAGGAGGCCCTCGAGGGTAGTAATATCTGGATTATTCCCGGTGCTACAAGCTAGTGAGGGCCCAGGAATAGAAGGCTGGAGCAGATGAATGCATGGCTGAGGAGCTGGTGTTTGGGAGAAGGATTCACATTTTTGAATCATTGGAATCTCTTTTGGGGTAGAAGTGACCTGTGCAAGAAGGATGGATTGCACCTAAATTGGAAGGGGACTAATATGCTGGCAGGGAAATTTGCTAGAGCTGCTCGGGAAGACTAGTAAGGTGGGGGAGGTACCCAGGGAGATAGTGAGGAAAAAGCTCAATCTGAGATTGATACAGTTGAGAACAGAAGTGAGTCAAACAGTCAGGGCAAGAAGGGACAAGGTAGGACTAATACATTAAACTGCATTTATTTCAATGCAAGGGGCCTAACAGGGAAGGCAGATGAACTCAGGGCATGGTTAGGAACATGGGACTGGGATATCAT
>NC_057712.1:96811513-96827185 GCF_004010195.1 Chiloscyllium plagiosum | reverse complement strand
GTCCAGAACTAGAGGGCATAGGTTTAGGGGGAGAGGGGAAAGATATAAAAGAGATCTAAGGGACAACTTTTTCACGCAGTGGGTAGTACGTATGTGGAATGAGCTGCCAGAGGAAGTGGTGGAGGCTGGTACAACTGCAACATTTAAGAGGCATTTGGATGGGTATATGAATAGGAAGGGTTTGGAGGGATATGGGCTGGGCGCTTACAGGTGGGACTAAATTGGGTTGGGATATCGAGTCGGCATAGACAGGTTGGACCGAACGATCTTTTTCTATGCTGCACATCTCTATGATTCTAAGTTGAAAATCACACAACACCAGGTTATAGTCCAACAGGTTTAATTGGAAGCACTAGCTTTCGGAGTGCTGCTCCTTCATCAGGTGGTTGTCAACTCTTTCCTCTTTGAGCTCTTTCCTCATTATCTCCCTGGGTACCCCCTCCACCGAGCTGCCAGAGGAAGTGGTGGAGGCTGGTACAACTGCAACATTTAAGAGGCATTTGGATGGGTATATGAATAGGAAGGGTTTGGAGGGATATGGGCTGGGTGCTTACAGGTGGGACTAAATTGGGTTGGGATATCGAGTCGGCATAGACAGGTTGGACCGAACGATCTTTTTCTATACTGTTGACAACCACCTGATGAAGGAGCAGCACTCCGAAAGCTAGTGCTTCCAATTAAACCTGTTGGACTATAACCTGGTGTTGTGTGATTTTTAACTTTGTACACCCCAGTCCAACACCGGCATCTCCAAATCAATTTGTATCACAGTGTGTTCTGAAAATTTCCTGAAAACAATTCAAATGTCTCAGCTTTCACTTTTTCCCATTTTCTCAAAGAATGCGTCTCAGGGCAACACCTAAACAAAGACAGACATAGAACAAATTTCCCTCCGAAATTCTAAAAATCAGCCAGAAAAATGCAGACACCCCAAAACTTGGAATAGTCAGAATCTGAGGAGCAATTCATTCACAAGAGAACAGTGAATGAGCGAACACGCACAAAAGATAAAGGCAAGGGAAGGAGAGGGTAAAAGCAAGTGAAAAGCATGTTTCTAATGATGACTTTTGGATACATTGGTGTGTGTCATTTGATTTTTTTTTTAAATGTTATTGCAAACTTAAGCCCACAATCTTGTGCCAATTAGAGTACTGTGGTGTCTTGAAATTAACACTTTCCTTATATATTGTGACTTCACATTTTATGGAACATTACATATTCAGGATATTGAATTCTTCTCATTTTGCTTCTTTGTGAATCTAAACATTGACGTGGAGGTGGACTAGAGTGGACGAAGTTAAAAATCACAACAGGTTATAGTCTAACAGGTTTATTTGAAAGTACAAGCTTTACAGATTTGTATTTGCAGATACATTCTATTTTGTTCAAAAAGCACACAATCTGTCGGCAGTCAGTCCATGTGACATTTTATCAATTCCTACTTTGGAAACAGAACCAGTTTGACTCAAGGCTGGGATGCAGACAGACTCTAATATCACACCTTTAGTGCAATGTCTGCGGTGAGATGTCACTTTTTTAAAAATACAGGGTGACCCCCACAGCCGTGGGTCCAGTTATTGTGGTTTACCGCAGCATGAACATATAAAAAGGGAATGTTCTGGAACCAGGGACCAGGAGGCTGTCAGGAAGGTATGTTTCCCATTTAAATGAATGGGTTCGCTCCTATCCGCGGTTTCAGCCTTCTATTGTAGGTCCTGGAACGTATCCCCCACAGGTACAGGGGAACTACTGAACTGATAAAATTCCAAAAGTTCATTCAAAAAGATGAGAGACTTAACAAACAATCCAGGTCTTTTTCAATATATAATTTCAGTTACATCACAATGTAAACTTTTGCTATTAATGCAGTGTCTTATAATCTTATACTCCACAACCACCTGATGAAGGAACAGCACTCCAAATAAACCTGGTGTTGTGTGATTTTTAACTTTGATAAAAACCTTAAGTCATCTTAGGAATGTGACTTGAAGGAAGTTTTGGGATTTACATATTAGTGAATCAAAACCTTCAACTTATTCTAAGTGATTAAAAACTTAACAGCAATCTAGGTTTGTTCAATACATCACATCACTTGTATGACACTTTGATCTTTCACTATAAATTCTGTGTCCTCTGATCATGCCCCACTACCTGATGAAGGAGCAGTGTTCCGAAAACTACACAATCCTTTATCGGAAATCCTTGGGGCCAGTTGTTTTTTTGGATTTCAGAATAAATGACATTTTCAGTGAAATAAAAAAAATCTTACTGAAAGCAGACCCACGTGTGACCAGTATGAGCGCTGAGACACAACTGACACCTGCCAGTGCTGGGCCACACCACCACGTCACATCGGAGAAACGTGGGTCAAGTGGGTGTGGAGTTGGGTCACCTGTTCACATGCCAAACAATCTTGTAATACAGAACCAAATAAATTTCACAAAGAACTTCGGATTTCAGAATTTAGAATAAAGGACTGTGTTAGTCTAATTGTTGGACTATAACCCAGGTGTTATGTGAATCTAAATATTGCTCACGTCAATACAAAAAACAGAAAATAATGCAACCATATATCCTAATAAAGACAGCCAGAATGAGGGAGTAGCCTCTAAAAATCAAACAGTAGCCTTCACAGAAATCTCAAGAGGAGCCAGAAAGCTGTTGAAGAAATACAGCATCGAAAGAGACCTTTCAGCCTATTACGTATCAGCTCAATAAACTGGCCACCCATTGTAATCCCACTGACCAGCACCTGATCCACAACCTTGCAGGTTACAGTGCTTCAGTTATAGATTCAGATTCCTTTTTAACTAAATTGAGGGCTTCTATCTCAACCACCAAACTAAGCAGCAAATTCCAGGTAGCCACCATCTTCTGAGCAAAAATATTTTTCCTCATGCCCTCTCTAATCTTTCTATCAATCACCTCAACTGACACCTCTCTGCTAGAGGAAAAACAGATCTTTCCTTTCCACTCTATCCAAGCCTCTCACTATTTTGTACACCTCAATTAAGTCAACCGTTAGACTCCTACAAACACAAATAAATCTCCAGCATATGGAAACAAAGGAAGGTCACATGAATTACCAAGGTCATGATGTTCCATGGACTTGATAAAGATTTATAGGAGCCTCAACAATGCAGTGTTGAGATGAATAGGACTTTTGGCTCTTAGACAGAATTACAACTAACCATCAAATGGAGGTGGGCAAGAGAACAATGGTCACCCAACACCATTCAGTCATTCATAAAACTGCATTTTTGTAGTATATTTCACTCTTACAAAATGAACCAAATTAAACATCCTTTCCAACCCATTACTGTTTCTTTACACCCTTCAATTCTTATTGGCCCCATCCTATCAGCAGCATTTAAACCTGTTTCTGTATCAAAGGCTACTCCTGAATAAATGTCAACACTGTAACCTACTCATAACAATGCCGCTCCTGTCATCATGTCTCCACAACTCACTCAAAACTATGGAATGATGATGATATTAATTAGCCCTGAGCAACCATCTCTCTGTACCTGAATAGGTGGCAGGACATCAAACAGTTTCCTCCCCTAGCTTGTCCCTACAGTCTACTGCTCTTTATCACTTTGAAATTTCCTTATTACACTACCTATTTCTAACTTTTATTTAGGATTACCATCTTATACTAAGGTACAGATTTATACTTTTTAAATACACATTAAATAGGGCTGATATCCCCTTTAAGAAACTTACTTATCAAAGCAGCATTTCCATGAAACTGCATGAATGTGTAAGAGCTGTCAAAATAGACGATAGTAAATGAAATCTCACGAACAGCTGTGGGAGATCAGTTTAATATCCTCTCCACTTTTATTTAGTATACATATAATTTCTCACTTATTTAGATCACATAAGTCAAGTATTTGTACTGATATTACTAACTTCAAAGACAAAAGGACTAACACTTCTTAATTATGCAAGATCAGACTGAACAACATTCTAAGCCCATCAGAAGTAACAGGCAGCATTTAGCAAGAGCTTACACCATCTCTTGCCTCCCCAGGACAGATGTCACACAGACTCGTGTACAATAGATACAACTATGAGATACTATAGGGCTAAAATTTTTAATGAATGTACAAACTGTATATAAAAGAGGCTACTGTAAAACTGAATTTTGAATTCCATGGCCACCTCGAACTGTGCTACTGCAGATGCTCAATAAAGAGACTATTTTCACCCCTCACCTGATCTCAGTCGTTATTGAACACAACCCCATACTCCTTATCTTTGGAATCAATCTAATGAATTTCCAATGCAACTATATGCCTCCTCACTCTTGGCCCTCGATGTTGTGTTGGCTTTTTATTCTATCTAAGATCTGATTAACCTACATATCCTTTATTGAACTATCTTCCATGTGCCTATCCAGGAGTCACTTTAATGTCCTTAATGTATCTGACTCTACTACCACTGCTGGCCGTGTATTCCACGCACCTACCACTCTCTGTGTAAAGAACCTACCTCTGATATCTCCCCTTATCCTTCCTCTAATGATCTTAAAATGATGATCCCTCATGATAACCATTTAAGCCTTGGGAAAACGCCTCTGGCTATCCACTTTTTCTATGCCTCTCAACATCTTGTACACCTCTATTAAGTCACTTCTCTTCTTTCTTCACTCCAATGAGAAAAGCCCTAACTCCCTCAACCTTTCTTCATAAGACATGCCCTCCAGTCTAGACAGCAAGCTGGTAAATCTCCTCTGCACTTTCTCTAAACCTTCCACATCTTTCCTATAATGAGGTGACCAGAACTGAACACAATATTCCAAATGTGGTCCAACCAGGGCTCTATAGAACTGCTGCAAAACTTTGCAGCTCTTAACCTCAATCCCCCTGCTAATAAAAGCCAACCCTCCATACGTCTTCTTATCTAACCCTATCAACTTGGGTGGCAACTTTAAGGGATCTATGGATCTGGACCCCAAGATCCTTCTGTTCCTCCACATTGTCAAGAATCCTGCCTTTAACCCTCTATTCTGCATTCAAACTTGACCTTCCAAAGTGAATGACTTCACACTTTTCCAAGTTGAACTCCATCTGCCACTCCTCATGCCAGTTCTGCATCCTGTCAATATCCTGTTCCAACCTACAACAGCACTCCACACTATGCACAACTCCACCAACCTTTGTGTCATCGGCAAACTTACTAACCCACTCTTCCACTTCCTCATCTAAGTCATTTATAAAAATCGCAAAGAGCAGAGGTCCGACACTGATCCTTGCAGAACGCCAGTGGTCACCAAGCTCCAGGTTGAATACTTTCCATCTACCACCATCCTCTGTCTTCTATGGGCCAGCCAATTCTCTATCCAGACACCCAGATTTCCCTGTATCCTATGCCTCCTTACTTTCTGAATGAGTCTACCATGAAGAACCTTATCAAATGCCTTGCTAAAATCCATGTACACCACATCCACTGCTCTACCTTCATCAACAAGTTTTGTCACATCCGTAAAAAATTCAATAAGATTTGTGAGGCAGGATATGCCCCTCACAAAGCCATGCTGACTATTTCTAGTCAAACTATGGTTTTCCAAGTAATCGTAAATTCTGCCTCTCAGAATCCTCTCCAATATTTTGCCTACCACTGACTTAAGACTGATTGGTCTGTAATTCCCAGAATTATCCCTATTTCCTTTCTTGAACAAGGGAATAACATTTGCCACGCTACAATAATCTGGCACCATGCCAGTGAACAGGATATCGACGCAAAGATCATTGTCAAAGGTGAAGCATTCTCTTCCCTCACTTCCTGTAGTAACCTAGGATATATCCTGTCTGGCCCAGGGAATTTATCCAACCTTATGTTTTTCAAAATTTTCAGCACATCCTCCTTCTTAACATCAACCTGTTCTAGCATATCAGTCTGTTTCACACTGTCCTCAGAAACATCAAGGTTCCTCTCAGTAGTGAATACTGAAGCAATGTATTCATTAAGGATTCCCCCCAACTTCCTCTGACTCCAGGCGCAAGTTCCCTCCACTATCCCCGATCAGCCCTACCCTCACGCTGGCCATCCTCTTGTTCCTCACTAAGTATAGAATGCCTTAGGGTTTTCCTTAATCCTATCTGCTAAAGCTTTTTGATGCCGCCTTCTAGCTCTCCTAAGTCCATTCTTTAGTTCCTTCCTGGCTACCTTGTAACCCTCTAAAACCCTGTCTGATCCATGCCTCCTCAACCTTAAATAAACTTCGATCTTCCTCTTGCCCAGATGTTCCACATCCCTTGTCACCCAAGGTTCTTTCAACCTACTATCCCTTCCTTGCCTCAGTGAGGCAAACCTGTCCAACACTATCAGCAAGAACTTCCTCAAAAACCTCCACGTTTCTGTTGTGCATTTCTTTGAGAACATCTGCTCCCAATTTAGGCTGGTCCTAGTCTCACTAGCATGTGACATCGGTAGCAATCAGTAGTGAAGCAAAGAATTCATCAAGGACCTCCCCAACTTCCTCTGACTCCAGGTACAAGTTCCCTCCCCTATCCTTGAGCGGCCTGACCTTCACTCTGGCCATCCTCCTGTTCCTCAAGTGTAGAATGCCTTAGAGCATTCCCTGACCCTGGCACTCAGGAGGCAACATGTCATCCGGGAATCTCACTCATGACCACAGAATCTACTGTCTGTTCTTCTCATGATTGAATCTCCTATCACTATCGCTCTCAGATTCTCTCCCCCTTCCCTTCTGAGCCACAGAGTCAGGCTCAGTACCAGAAACCTGGCTGCTGTGGCTTTCCCATGCTAGGTCACTCCCCCCAAACAGTATCCAAAATGGTATACATATTGAGGGGAACAGCCAGACGGGGTCGTTCATCTACACTGTTCACCTGTTCCTTCTCCTGACAGTCATCCAGCAACCTTTATCCTGTAACTTAGGTGTGACTACCTCCTTCTTACTCCTCTCTATCATCCCCTTAGCCTCCCGAATGATCTGAAGGGCCTGTCCTGTTCTTTGTTCTACATAAGGGGTCCAAACTTGTATGCAATACTTCATACTAATGCCTTGTGCAGTTGCAGATACACTTCCCTTCTTTTATACTCTTTTCCTTTAGCAATAAATGCCAAAATTCCATTTGCCTTCCTTATTATGTGCTGTACTTGCATATTAGTTTTCCGCAAATCATGCAAGTGGTGATATCCCCATGTACTGATACCCTTGTTGTTCTAGGTAACAGAGTCTGTGGGTTTAGAAGGTGGTTTCAGAGGAGCATTGGTGAGTTGTTGCAATGTATCCTGTAGATGGTGCACACTGCTGCCTTTGTATGCCAGTGGTGGAGACAGTGAATGTCGAAGTTGTAACATGGGATGCCAATCAAGTGAGTCAGTTTGCTTTGGATGATGTCAAGCTTCTTGAGTGTTGTGTGGAGAGTATGTCATCACACATTTAACTTGTGTTCAAAGTTTGGGAGAAGATTTGTAGCTCGGGTGCTCGTTGTTGTGGTTCCGTTCGCCGAGCTGGGAATTTGTGTTGCAGATGTTTTGTCCCCTGCCTAGGTGACATCCTCAGTGCTTGGGAGCCTCCTGTGAAGCGCTTCTGTGATGCTTCCTCCAGCATTTATAGTGATTTGTATCTGCCGCTTCCGGTTGTCAGTTCCAGCTGTCCGCTGCAGTGGCAGGTATATTGGGTCCAGATCAATGTGCTTATTGATTGAATCTGTGGATGAGTGGATGCCTCTAGGAATTCCCTGGCTGTTCTGTTTTGCTTGTCCTATAATAGTAGTGTTGTCCCAGTCGAACAAGAGTTGTGTCTTGTAGATGGTGTTTCAGGCTTTCGAGTGTAAAGTAGTGAGTTACTTACTATATAATTCCCATACTCTGACCTGCTCTTGCAGCAATGGTATGGCTGGTACAGTTCACTTTTCTGGATAACAGATGGTTTAGAGATGGTAACACCATGTCAAGAAATGAGGTTCAGAGTCTCCCATATGGGGTGGTCATTGCCTGACACTTAAGTGGCAAGAAACATTTGCATCAGAAAATATCCAAATCCTGAATGTTGTCCAGGTCTTGCTACAATTTGACTTGGGCTATTTCAGCAACCGAGCAATAGCAAATGGTTTTCAACATTGTTCAATGATGATTGCACATCTCCACTTCTGACCTTACGACCGAGAGAAGATCGTTGATGAAAGAGCTGAATATGGCTACGTCTTGGACACTAAGAAACTCTTGCAATGAAGTCCTGAAACTAGATGACTGACTTCCAACAACAACAACCATTTCCCTTTGTGCTAAGTATGACCCCAACCAAAAAGAAGATTTCCCTCAATTCCCATCAACTCCACTTTTGGCTCCTTAATGCCACACTTGGTCAAATGATGAATCAAAAGATTTGCCACAAAGTTCCAAGTTTCTAACCTGCTCTGATACCCACAGCATGTGGCAATTGCAGTTGGGGTCCTGTTCAATGCCAATGATCCCACAGAGTTTCAAGGGGAACTTGTCAGATACTCACTAGTTGGAGATGATCATTGCATGGCCCTTTTGTGGAACAAATGTTACTTTTCAATTCTATCTCATGTCTGTCCTCAATGCACACAAAGACAGACCACTTCCTTATCTGAGGATTTGTGAATGGCATTGAACACTATGGAAACATCAGTGCGACTTCACCATTTGTGCCTGATGATGGAGAAAAGGTTATTGATGAAGCAATTGAAGATGTTTGGGCCTGAAGGCAGTGTCATAATGAACCCCTGCAGCAAAGTCCTGAGATAGTTGGTCTCCAGCAGCCAAAAGCATCTTCTTTTCTATTTGGTATGACTCTAACCAGTATTGGAGACAGAGCAACCAGTGACAGCAGTATTATAAATTTTGCACTTGGTGATATTGAAACCAATCATTTGATTTAATTTCTGGCAAATATGAGTATAACGCAGAAAAATGTGGCATTGTCTATTCTGGCAGGAAGAACAGAATGCATTTTATCTAAATGACAAGACAGTGCAGAGCTCGTCAATGCAGAGGGATCAGAGTGCCCAAGTGTACAAATCACAAAAGTTTATATATATGTACAGCAATTACTAGGAAAATTGACAGAATGTCATTGTTTATTATGAGGGAAAATTGAATACAATACAATCAAGTGGCCATGTTTCAGTTATACAAAGCATTAGTTGGACTTCTGGAGTATAGTGTACAGTATCAGGCTCCTTATTTAAAGGATGATGTAAATGCAATGGAAGCAGTTCAGAGAAGACTTCCTAGATTAATAGCTGGACTGGGTGAGGTTTTGGCACGGTGAAGGTGGAAACAATGGGGGCTCACTATTTAGGAAAAGAGACAATGAGATTTTTTTTTTCTGTGTTGAGAGCACTGAGAGAACTCACTTCCTCGAAGAATGGTGGAAGCAGAGATTTTGAATATTTATAAGGCAGAGGTAGATAGATTCTTTATAAGCAAAAGGGAATGGGTAGATAGAAATGTAAAGTAATCAGATTCAGCCATTATGTTGTTATCGAGGGGTTGAGTAGCCTATCCCTACACCTAATACATATCTTTACATCACTTTGTGGCTTTAATAATTTCATTGTCCACTCCTTCCCTCTGCCTCCAACACAAGCAAGATTAGTAACCACAGCACCTCTCACCAGCGAACTTGGTTGAGTTTGAATATTTTTAAGTAGCCTACTTCTTTTTCTATCTTAATCCAAACTCTAAAATCTTTTTTTTAATTTAGAATTTTTATGTTACACATAAGTTATATAGACAAGGAAAAGAATAAATTATTCTGAAGAGTCATATTGGATTTGAAACGTCAATTCTGTTTCTCTATCCAAAGTTCTCCAGCACTATTTTTATTTCAGATTTCCAGCATCTGCAGAAATTGACTTTTATTCTTACATTGTTTAAATTGCTTGTCTAACATTTATTCTTGAGTTTACATGGCATATGATTATTGAGGATGCCATTTATGCAATAGAGTTGGACTTGATTCAGGAAATCAGGATGTAGAATCAGTTTGGGTGAAGATGAGGAATAATCACTAGTGAAACTGGTCTCCAGGCCCCCTGGACAGTCAGCACAAAGTGAGACAAAGTGTACAAGAATAAATATTAGTTGCTTGTAATAAAGGGATAACTATAAGCATGATAGACTTTACCTTTTAGGAAAAATCAGATTGACAGTTTTAGCCTCGTTGAGGAGTTCACAGACTGCTTATGACATAGTTGCTTAGAGCACACTTTCTGGAACTGACCAGAGGGCAGGTTATATTAAACTTAGTATTGGGAGTTGAGACAGAATTAATTAATCTCAGAATAAACGCACCTCAAACAACGACAATATGTTGAATTTTACATCCAAATTTGGAAGGGAGAAGACTGGGGCCAAGAGTGATTGAGTGAGCAGAACGTTGACAAACAGAATATAATGTGGGAAAACATGAAGTTGTTCACTTTGGCAGGAAATAATAAAAAAGCATTCCTTAAACAAAGAAAAACTTCAAAATTCCAAGATGCAAAGTAATTTAGATGCTCTGGTGCATGTGACACAAATGTTGATATATATATATATATATATATACACATCATGTAACCAAGGTAGCTAATGGGATGCCAACATATATTTTAAGAGGAATTGAAAGTAAGGATATCAAAAACAGGAAATGCTGCAACAACCTAATGTCGTCTTCTGAATCGAAAAAGAGTTATATTGTACTCAAAACATGAACTCTTTTTATCTGTCAACAAATGCTGTCAGACCTGCTGAGTTTCTCCCGCAGTTTGTGTTTTTGTTGCAGATTTCCAACATCTGCAACATTTCGGTTTTATTTAAAGAGAAAGCAAAGCTGTTACATGGGGCATTGGTAAGACCACATATTGAATAATGTATGCAGTTTTGGACTCTTTATTTAAAGAAGGATTTAAATCCTTTGGAACCATTTCAGAGGAGGTTTACTAGCTGGAATGAGCAGGTGGTTACCTGGATAGTTTGGACAGGCTTGACTTGTTTCCAATGAAACTTAGAAGAGTGGCTAAAGTGTATAAGCCAGGGAATGACAGATGGGTTTATGAATTGGAAGGGTTTAGAGGGATATGGGCCAAATGCTGGCAAATGGGAATGGGTCAACTTAGGACATCTCGCACGCATGGACAAGTTGGACCTAAGTATCTGTTTCCATGCTGTACAACTCTATGACTCAATACTGAATGGATTTGACAAGGTGAATGTCAAAGGGAGGTTCCTCTTGTGGGCGAGTCCTGCTTATTAACCAAGAGAATGACAGGTTTTGCTCCTTCTCCAATAGGAACACTTACTTATTGATAAAGAATATTTTCTTGAACACATTAATGAATTCTTCATGATTCAAACGTTTAACATTCTGGAAGCCACAGTCAATGATTGGCAACTTAAAATCTCCTGCTATTACGACCTCATTATTCTTACATATATGTGAGATCTCTCTACATATTTGTTCCTCAATTTCCCTGTGACGACTGGGTGGTTTGTAGGACAAGGCGAAAGGGAGTACTGCCATTGCTGGAGATTAGAGTCGAGTGGTGCTGGAAAAGCACAGCAGGTCAGGCAGCATCCGAGAAGCAGGAAAATCAACGTTTCGGGCAAAGGCCTTTCAAGGTGATCATTCCTTTTTTATTTCTAATTGTAACCCCATATATTTTCACAGGACAAAGGTTTTCAGAAATATTTTCTCTAGTTAGGATTTGGAGGTGCCAGTGTTGGACTGGAGTGTACCAAGTTAAAAAAACCACACAACACCGGGTTATAGTCCAACAGGTTTATTTGGAAGCACTAGCTTTCAGAGCGCTGCTCCTTCGTCAGGTGGTTGTGGAATATAAGATCATTAGACACAGAATTTATAGCAAACATTTACAGTGTAATGTAACTGAAATTATAAGTTAAAAAAGACCTGGATTGTTTCTTAAGTCTCTCATCTTTCAGAATGGGCATGGTGGTTTCAGTTCTTTCATATGTAAATTCCAGAACTTTCTTAAAATTACATTCTTAAGTGAACTTTAACAGTAGGTGCCATGTTAGCCCAGATAATGCACTAAAGGTGTGAGATGCCCTGTGTGAGCCTGCCTCTGCCCAATGTTCAGAATGATTCTAATCTAAAAAAGGGATTAACAGAATCTTACATGGATTCATGCAGATTTTGAGCAAAATAAAATGTAATTCTGCAAGTACAAGTTCACCGCACAAACTTATGTTTGTGTGTGTGTGCGTGCGTGCCTACGTGCGTCTACACGCGCGCGGTGGGGGGAGTATGAGTGTCTGTGAGAGACTGTGTCAATGTGTACATGAATGAGTGAGAGTGTAAAGGGGTACGAGAGGGTGCATGTGAGAGTGTGGGGGTGTATGTGTGAGTGTATGAGAGAGAGCTTATGTATGTAAAGGTCTGTGAGTATGTGTCTATATCTGTGAGTATGTGTGTGTGCGCGTAGTGCAGTGGGGTCACCTGCAAGACCACAAGAAGTCGGAGCGGAAGTAAGGCCATTCAGTCCATTGAGTCCACTCTGCCATTCAATCATGGCTGATGAGCATTTCAACGCTGCTTACCCGTACTCTTCCCGATCCCTTAATTCCTTGCAAGATTAAGAACTTATCAATCTCTGCCTTGAAGACATTTAATGTCCTGACCTCCACTGCATTCCGTGACAATGAATTCCACAGGCCCATCACTCTCTGACTGAAGAAATGTCTCCCCATTTCTGTTCTAAATTGACCCCCTCTAATTCTAAGACTGAGCCCACAGGTTCTAGGATCCTTGCCTGGCAGAAACAAATTCTCAGTGTCCACCCTTTCTAAGCCATGCATTATCTTGTCAGTTTCTATTAGATCTCCCCTCAACCTTCTAAACTCCAATGAATACAATCCCAGGATCTTCAGCTGTTCATCATATGTTAGGCCTACCATTCCAGGAACCATCCGTGTGAATCTCTGCTGGATACGCTCCAGTGCCAGTATGTCCTTCCTTAGTGTGGGGACCAAAACTGGACTCGGTATTCTAAATTGGGCCTAACCAAGCTTTATAAAGTCTCAGTGGCACATTGCTGCTTTTACATTCCAACTCTCTTGAGATAAATGACATTACATTTGCTTTCTTAACCACTGACAACCTGCAAGTCAACCTTTAGAGAATCCTGGACCAGCACTCCCAGATCCCTTTACACTTTGGCTTTATGAATTTTCTCACCATTTAGAAAATAGTCCGTCCCTATATTCTTTTTTCCAAAGTGCAAGACCTCGCGTTTCCTCACACTGAATTTCATCAGCCATTTCTTGGACCACTCTCCTAAACTGTCTTTCTGCAGCCTCCCCACCTCCTCAGAACTACCTGCCTGTCCACCTAACTTTGTATCATCAGCAAACTTCGCCCCTAACACCTTCATCCAGATCATTAATATATAAAGTGAACAGCTGCAGCCCCAACACTGAAGCCTGCGGGACACCACTTGTCACCAGCTGCCATTCCAAAAAAGAACCTTTATCCCAACTCTCTGCCTTCTGTCAGACTGCCAATCCTCAATCCATACCAGTAGCTCACCTCAAACACCATGGGCCCTAAGCTTACTCAGCAGCATCCCATGAGGCACCTTATCAAAGGCCTTTTGGAAGTCTAGGTAGATAACTTTCACTAGGTTTCCCTGGTCTAACCTACCTGTTAACTCTTCAAAGAATTCTAACAGGTTTGTCAGGCACAACCTCCCCTTACTAAACCCAAACTGACTTGTTCTAATCTGACCCTGCACTTCCAAGAATTTAGAAATCTCATCCTTAACAATGGATTCTAGAATTTTACCTACAACTGAGTTTAGGCTAATCGGCCTGTAAATTTTCCATCTTTTGTCTTGATCCTTTCTTGAACAAGGGGGTTACAACAGTGATTTTCCAATCATCTAGGACTTTCCCTGACTCCAATGATTTTATGAAAAATCACAACCAACACCTCCGCTATTTCTTCAGCCACCTCCCTCGGAACTCTAGGATGTAGCCCATCGGGGCCAGGTGATTTATCAATTTTTAGAACTTTTAGCTTTTCTAGCACTTTCTCTTTTGTATTCAACTCTGCCCCCTGACTCTCCTTAATTGCTGGGATAGTACTCATGTCTTCCACTATGAAGACTGACGCAATGTACTTATTAAGTTCTTCAGCTATTTCCTTATCTCCTATCATTAGACATCAATTTGGAGCAGCCCAATTTCTACTTTTGCCTCTCATTTGTTTTTTATGTATTGGAAGAAACTTTTACTATCATGTCTAATATTACTGGCTAAATTACCTTCATGTTTGATTCACTCCTTCCTTTTTTCTCTGTTATCCTCCCTTGTGGGCTCCATCACAAGCAGTTCCAAAAAGCCATCCTGTAAACGTTCCATGAATTCCCTTTCTTTGGATCCTCCAGCAACATTATTCACCCAGTCCATTTGCATATTGAAGTCCCCCATGATCATGGTGACCTTGCCTTTCTGACATACCCTATCTATTTCCTGGTACATCTTGCGCCCTTGGTCCTGGCCACTGCTGGGAGGTCTGTAGTGCAACATGAACCCAAGGTACCGATTGAGGCCATCCCCACGGGTACCGAATTGAGCTATCAGCCTCTGCTCAGCCATTTTGCATTGTTGCCTGCCCCGAAGTCCGCCTTGGGCCCGTGGTTGAATGTCCCAGATTGCTGAAGTGCTCTCCGACTAGGAGGGAACATTTTGTCTGTTGATTATTGTGCACGTCCATTCATCCGTTGCCATAGCCTCTGCTCAGTCTCACCAATGTACCATGCCTCAGGGCATCCTTGCCTGCAGCATATGAGATAGACAACGTTAGCCGAGTCACAAATAGCTGCCATATACGTGGTGGGAGGTGTCCCCACGTGTAATGGTGATATGCTTGTCGACACTCTGACACATCTTGCAGGGTCTACCGTAACAACATTGTATGTTGTTGCCCTGAAAGCCAGGCAGCTTGCTACGAACAATTATCTGTTTGAGGTTTGGTGGTTATAGAGTCACAGATGTACAGCATGGAAACAGACCCTTTGGTCCAACCCGTCCATGCTGACCAGATATCCCAACCCAATCTAGTCCCACCTCCCAGCACCCAGCCCATATCCCTCCAAACCCTTCCTATTCATATACCCATCCAAATGCCTTTTAAATGTTGCAGTACCAGCCTCCAACACTTCTTCTGGCAGTTCATTCCATACACTACCACCCTCTGCGTGAAAAAGTCACCCCTTAGGTCTCTTTTATATCTTTTCCCCCTCACCCTAAACCTATGCCCTCTAGTTCTGGACTCCCCAACCCCGAGGAAAAGACTTGGTCTATTTATCCTATTCATGCCCCTCATAATTTTGTAAACCTCTATAAAAGGTCACCCCTCAGCCTTCGGTGCTCCAGGGAAAACAGCCCCAGCCTATGCAACCTCTCCCAATAGCTCAAATCCTCCAACCTTGGCAACAGCCTTGGTAATCATTCCTAAACCCTTTCAGGTTACATAACATCTTGCCGATAGGAAGGAGACCAGAATTTCACGCAATATTTCAACAGTGGCCTAACCAATGTCCTGTACAGCCTCAACATGACCTCCCAACTCCTGTACTCAATACTCTGACCAACAAAGGAAAGCATACCAAATGCCGCCTTCACTATCCTATCTACCTGCGACTCCACTTTCAAGGA
>NC_057712.1:96805656-96811478 GCF_004010195.1 Chiloscyllium plagiosum | reverse complement strand
TACTAACTGTACCTCTTATGCTCGCATTCAAATCATTTATGTAAATGACAAAAAGTAGAGGACCCAGAACCGATCCTTGTGGCACTCCATTGGTCACAGGCCTCCAGTTCTGAAAATAAACCTTCACCACCACCCTCTGTCTTCTACCTTTGAGCCAGTTCTGTATCCAAATGGCTAGTTCTCCCTTTATTCCATGAGATCTAACCTTGTTAATCAGCCTCCCATGGGGAACCTTGTCAAACACCCTACTGAAGTCCATATAGATCACATCTACCTCTCTGCCCTCATCAATCCTCTTTGTTACTTCCTCAAAACGCTCAATCAAGTTTATGAGACATGATTTCCCATGCACAAAGCCACGCTGACTATCCCTAATCAGTCCTTGCCTTTCCAAATACATGGACATCCTGTCCCTCAGGATTCCCTCCAACAACTTGTCCACCACCGAAGTCAGGCTCACCCGGTCTATAGTTCCCTGGCTTGTTCTTACCACCCTTCTTAAACAGTGGCACCACGTTAGCTAACCTCCAGTCTTCCTCCACCTCACCTGTGACTATCGATGATACAAATATCTCAGCAAGAGGCCCAGCAATCACTTCTCTAGCTTCCCACAGAGTTCTAGAGTACACCTGATCAGGCCCTGGGGATTTATCCACCTTTGTGCATTTCAAGACATCCAGCACTTCCTCCTCTGTAATATGGACATTTTGCAAGGTGTCACCCATCTATTTCCCTGCAGTCTATACCTTCCATATCCTTTTCCACTGTAAATACTGATGCAAAATACTTGTTTAGTATCTCCCCCATTTTCTGCAGCTCCACAAAAAGGCCACTTTGCTGATCTTTGAGGCACCCTATTTTCTCCCTAGTTACCCTTTTGTCCTGAACATATTTGTAAAAATCTTTTGGATTCTCCTTAATTCTATTTGCTAAAGCTATCTCATGTCCCCTTTTTGCCCTCCTGATTTCCCTCTTAAGTATACTCCTACTGCCTTTATACTCTTCTAAGGTTGTCTAAAGACGAGAAGTGGAGGCATGGGGAAGGTCATGGCGAGGTGCTCATTCTCATTGATAAAATGTTGTAGGCTGCAAAGAACATGGCGTAGTTTGTCTGCTCCCAGGAAGAGTACCCTGTTGGTTGCAGCTCGTGTCTGTCTCCTGTGGAGGTCATTATGGCTTCTCACTATGGCACGTCAGAACTGGCAGTTGATGAGTTGAGTATCGTATTCAGTTCTTATGAGGACATCCTTGAGTACTTCCAAGTGCCCGTCACGTTCCTCCTCATCTGAACAGATCGTGTATATGCGTCGGGCTTGTCCATTGGGGATGGCTATTCTAGTATGTTTTGGATGGAAACTGGAGAAGTGTAGCATCGTGAGGTTATCCATGGGTTTGCAATAGACTGAGGTGCTGAAGTGCACATCTTTGTTGGAGATGCAAGTGTTCAAGAATGAAACAGATACTAGAGAGTCGTCCATGGTGAGTTTGATGGTGGGATTAAACTCGTTGATCTCACTGTATAGTTGTTTCAGTGACTCCTTGCCATACGTCCAGAGAAAGAAAATGTTGTCAATATATCTGGTGAATAGGGTTGGTTGGAGGTTCGAACCTGTGCATGAAAATGTTGGCATATTGGGGTGCAAATTTGATCCCCATGGCTGTGCCGTGTGTCTGGATGAAGAACTGGTTGTCAAAAGTGAAAATGTTGTGGTCGAGGATAAAGCAGATGAGTTGTAGGGCAATGCTCGGAGGTTGGCAGTTGTTGGTGTTGAGTATTGAAGCTGTTGCCTGTTTTGACCGGTCTGTGGGTACTGAGTTTCTATAAGAAATCTGTAGTACCGCAACAGAAGCTGGGGGCCCAATATGCCAACATTTTCATGCACAGGTTCAAACAAGACTTCTTCTCTAAGCGGGACCTCCAAGCAACACTACACAGCAGATGTATTGATGACATTTTCTTCCTCTGGACATATGGCAAGGAGTCACTGAAACAACTCCATCAAGGACGGGCATTTCAGCAGCTCACTCTACCACAAACCCACGGATAACCTCACAATGCTACACTACTCCAGCTTCCATCCAAAACAAATTAAAACAGCCATCCCCAACAGATAAGCCCTACGCATACACAGGATCTGTTCAGATGAAGAGGTACGTGATGGGCACTTGGAAGTACTCAAGGATGCCCTCATAAGAACGGAGTATGATGCTCAACTCATTGACCGCCAGTTCAAATGTGCCACAGTGAGAAGCCGTAATGATCTCCTCAGGAGACAGACACGAGCTGCAACCAACAGTGTACCCTTCATTGTCTTGTACTTCCTGGGAGCCAAAAAACTACGCCATGGTCTTTGCAGCCTGCAACACATTATCAATGAGGATAAGCACCTCGCCAAGACCTTCCCCATGCCTCCAGTTCTCACATTTAAACAACCACCAAACCTCAAACAGATCGTTGTTCACAGCAAACTGCCCGGCTTTCAGGACAACACCATAAAATATTGTCACGGTCGACTCTGCAGGATGTGTTAGAATGTCGACATAATTACCACCATTATACGTGGGGACACCTCCCACCAGGTATGTGGTAGGTACTCATGTCACTCGGCCAATGTTGTCTATCTCATAAGCTGTAGACAAGGATGCCCTGAGGCATGGTACATTGGTGAGACCGGGCAGAGGCTACAACAATGGATGAATGGACACTGCACAACAATCAACAGACAGGAGTGTTCTCTCCCAGTCGGAGAACACTTCAGCGATCCGGGACATTCAACTTCGGATCCTCGGGTGACCATCCTCCAAGGCGGACTTTGGGACAGGCAACAACAGAGTGTTGAGAGTGAGGTGCTGGAAAAGCACAGGTCAGGCAGCATCCGAGGAGCAGGAAAATCGATGTTTCGGGCTTTTGCCTCGATTTTCCTGTTCCTCGGATGCTACCTCATCTGCTGTGCTTTTCCAGCACCACACTCTCAACTGTAATCTGCAGTCCTCACTTTCGCCTAACAACGCAAAGTGGCCAAGCAGAGACGGATAGCCAGGTTCAGTCGCCATGGAGATGGCCTCAGCTTGGACCTTGGATTCATGTCACACTACAGGTGACCCCACTGCACTACACTCACAGACAGATCCTCTCTCATACGCTCACACATGCACTCTCACACTCCCCTTCTCACAGACTTATACTCCTTTACTCTCTCCCTCACTCACATACACATAGACACTCATACCCCGAGCACACATGCACCCATAAAGGTTTGCGGGGTGAATTTGTACTTGCAGAATTACATTTTATTTCACTCAAAAACTGCATGAATCCATGTAAGATTCTGTAAATCCCTTTTTTAGATTAGATTCAGTCTCAATGTTGTGGCACAGACAGTCTCACACAGGGCACATCACACCTTCAAATGTATTATCCAGGCCAACATGACACCTACTGTTAAAGTTCACTTGAGAATGTAAATTTAAGAAAGCTCTGGAACTTACATATTAAACCAAAATGCTGATTCTAAAAGATGAGTGACTTAACAAACAATCCAGGTCTTTTTCAACTTATAATTTCAGTTACATCACATTGTAAACTTTTGCTATAAATTCTGTGTCCTACGATCTTATACTCCATAATCACCTGATGAAGAAGCAGCGCTCGGAAAGCTAGTGCTTCCAAATGAACCTGTTGGACTATAATCTGGTGTTGTGTGACTTTTAACTTTCTCTAGTTACAGCAGTAATGTTTTTCTGAATCAAAAACATCACTCCCCCTCCTCTTTTGCCTCTCTTTCTGTCATTCCTATAGAATTGGTTAGGGATAGTCAGCATGTTTTTGTGCGAAGGCAATTATGTCTCACAAACTTGACTTGAGTTTTTTGAGGAAGTAATCAAGAAGATTGATGCAGGCAGAGGAACAGACATTGTTTACTTGGACCTTTAAAGGCCAAGGTTCTGCATGATAGACCCATTACTAAAGTTAGATCATGTGGGATTCACAGAATGTGCCAATTGGATACAAAATTGGCCTAATGGGTGTCAGAGAGTGATAGTGCAGGGTTGTTTTTCAGACTGGAGGTCTGTAACCAGCAGCGTTCCACAGAAATCGGTGCTGGGTCCACTTTTAGATTTTATTCTCACGATTTAGATGAGAACATAGAAGGCATGGTTAGTACGTTTGTAATGACACCAAGATTGGTAATATCGTGGACAGTGAAGAAGGTTATCTCAGATTACAAAGAGATCTTGACTGATTTGTTCAATGGACTGAAGAGTGGCAGGTGGAGTTTAATTTGGATAATTACAAGATATTGCATTTTGGTAAAACACATATGGGCAGGATTTATACAAAAAATGGTAGGGCCTTGGGTAGTGTTGTAGAACAGAGACACCTAGGGGCTCAGATACATAATTCTTTGAAGTTTGCATCACATATAGATAGGCTGATTAAGAAGGTATTTAGCATGTTTGCCCTCATTGATCAGACCTTTAAAGTATAGGAGCTGAAATGTTATGTTGAGGTTGTACTGAACATTGGTGAAGCCTCTTCTAGAGTACTGTATGTAGTTCTGGTTACCCTTTTATAGAAAGGATATCATTAAGCATGTCAGAAAGGCATGGTCACGGTGATCATGGGGGACCTCAATATGCAGGTGGACTCGGTAAATAATGTTGCCAGTGGATTCAAAGAAAGGGAATTCATGGAATGCTTACAGGATGGCTTTTTGGAACAGCTTGTCATGGAGCTCACAACTGGACCTAGTGCTATGTAATGAACCAGACTTTATAAAAGATCTTAAAGTAAGGGAACACTTAGGAAGCAGTGATCATAATATGGTAGAGTTCAGTCTGCAGTTTGAAAGAGAGAAGGCAAAATCGGACGTAATGGTGTTACAGTTAAATAAAGGTAATTATGAGGGCATGAGAGAGGAACTGACGAAAATCGACTGGAAGCAGAGCCTAGTGGGGAATACAGTAGAGCAAAAATGGCAGGAGTTTGTGGGTAGAATTGAGGACACAGTACAGAGGTTCATCCCCAAGAAAAGATAGATTATCCGGGGAGGGATTACACAGCCATGGCTGACAAAGGAAGTCAGGAAATGTATCTAAGAAAAAGAGAGATCCTATAAAGTGGCCAAGAGCACTGGGAAATCAGAAGATTGGGAAGGCTACAAAAACAAACAGAGGATAAAAAGAGAGAAATAAGGAAGGAGAGGTTCAAATATGAAGGTAGGCTAGCCAGTAATATTAGAAATGAACAAACGACAGGCAAAAGTAGACATTGGGCCACTTCAAACTGATGCTGGAAGCCTAGTGATGGCAGATAAGGAAATAGCTGGAGAACTTAAAAGTACTTTGCTTCAGTCTTCACAGTGGAAGACATGAGTAATATCCCAACAATTAAAGAGAGTCAGGGGGCTGAGTTGAGTATGGTTGCCATTACAAAAGAGAAAGTGCTAGAAAAGCTAAAAGGTCTAAAAATTGATAAATCTCCTGGCCCCGATGGGCTACATCCTAGAGTTCTGAGGGAGGTGGCTGAGGAAATAGCGGAGGCGTTGGTTGAGATCTTTCAAAAGTCACTGGAGTCAGGGAATGTCCCAGATGATTGGAAGATCGCTGATGTAACCCCCTTGTTCAAGAAAGGATCAAGGCAAAAGATGGAAAATTATAGGCCAATTAGCCTAACCTCGGTTGTTGGTAAAATTCTAGAATCCATCGTTAAGGATTAGGTTTCTAAATTCTTGGAAGAGCAGGGTCGGATTAGAACAAGTCAACATGGATTTAGTAAGGGGAGGTCGTGCCTGACAAACCTGTTGGAGTTCTTTGAAGAG
>NC_057712.1:96799376-96804860 GCF_004010195.1 Chiloscyllium plagiosum | reverse complement strand
AATTCAGAACAGAAATGCGGAGACATTTCTTCAGCCAGAGAGTGGTGGGCCTGTGGAATTCATTGCCGCGGAGTGCAGTGGAGGCCGGAACGCTCTTCAAGGCAGAGATTGATAAATTCTTGATGTCACGAGGAATTAAGGGCTACGGAGAGAATGCGGGTAAGTGGAGTTGAAATGCCCATCAGCCATGATTAAGTGGCGGAGTGGATTCGATGGGCCGAATGGCCTTACTTCCACACTCCTTTGTCTTATGGTCTAAGCTGGAGAAGGTTCAGATTTGCCATGCTATTGCTGGTACTTGAGGGTTTGAGTTATGGGGAAGAGGCTAGATAGGCTGGGACTTTTTTTCACTTAAGTGTACAAGGTAGAATAGTGGCCCTGTTGAAGTTTATAAAATCATGACGGGTATAAATAAAGTGAATGGTAGGTCTCTTTTCCCTCAGGTGGGAGATTTTAAGATTAGGGTCACATTTTTAAGGTGAGAGAAGAAAGATTTAAAAACTCATGGAATGCATTCTTTTTGTACAGAGAGTGGTTCGTGTGTGGAATGAAATTCCAGACTAAGTGGTGGATGCGAGTACAGTTACAATGTTTAAAAGATATGTACACGAATAAGAAATGTTTGAGGGACAGGTGCCAAAACCAGACAGGTGGGACTAGTTTAACTTGGGATTAAAGTCAGCATGGAGAAAGTGAGGTCTGCAGACGCTGGAGATCAAAGCTGAAACTTTATTGCTGGAACAGCACAGCAGGTCAGGCAGCATCTAGGGAACAGAAGGGCATGTGCCCTTCCTGAAGAAGGGCATGTGCCCGAAACGTCGAATCTTCTGTTCCCTAGATGCTGCCTGACCTGCTGTGCTGTTCCAGCAATAAAGTTTCAGCATTAAAGTCAGCATGAACTATAGTTGGACCGAAGGGTCTATTTCCATGCTATATGACTCTGTGACTCATGATATAGTTTCAAAATTAAGGATTACCCTTTCAAGAGAGAGGTGAAGACTTTTTTTTCTGAGGTTGCACGATTTTGGAACTCTTCACCTCAGATCTTTGTTGAGACAAGGTCATTTAATATTTTAAGGCAAAGTTAAATAGACTCTTGTTAGGCTGGGGGACCAAATATCAATTGGAGAGATGTGGATCTCAAAACAAACAAACAAATAAACACACACACACACAGTTTCTGCAGATCAGATTTAAAGGGCTAATTATCTAATTCTGCACCTACTTCACATGCCCCATTCAATTCTGCAATTATTGCTATGTAAAGCTTTGTCAGTGAAGAAAAATCTTTATACAGTACAGTACAACCATCTACTGTACATCAGGTTCAAGTGAACTCACAAGTTACAAGCACTAGAAGGCGTCAGAGGGTGTTCAGAACATAGTAAAGTTTTCAATAAACACATTGCAGTAAAGAGATTACCGATATTTCATTTCACTTTCAGAGGATTTGGTTCAATGTGTTCTTTTAATCAATTTCAACAACATTTAGACAGTTACAAAGGAAGCTTATAAATAAAGAAACAACACAAGCGTCTTCTTTACCAGAACGAATTGACCTATTAGTTGGATTAATGAATACTCGGAGGCGCCCATCCATCCACAAGTGAAAAGCGTTCCTTCTTCAACTTAAACATTTGAAATGTGCTACCTTGTTATGATTGGATGCTAAACAACACTGCAGCAACCCCCAAACCAAATCATTTCAATTCAGCGAGGCCAGGAAGCAAGTTTTCAAGCCCCCTCCCCCCCAAGACGTTGACCTCCTCAGTATTGTGAATTATTGCACAATGCAACTAATCAGAGACAATAACAATAAACAAACGCAAAGGCATCGGCCCCGCCATGGCCTGATTTCTGACACTCACCTGCTACTGGTTGTCCTCTCCTGGGACAATGTAACCATCGCGGGGGGATTGCGCTGTTTGACATGCTGGATATTTCACACCGCCACAAGTTCTCTGCTCCTGGCGGCAGCAGGGGGAGGGGAGGGGAAATGTCGCCACCCAGTAACCGCTGGATCCTCGCCGGGTTCTTTCCCTCCTCACATCAGAGGCGAGTCCCCGGCTTGGAGGCCTCAAACCGGCCCCTAACGTCCCGGTACCGCTTGTATTTTGTTGTTGTTGATTTAAAAGCGAAGATCCGCGGAAACGCCGCTGAAGCCGAGTCGGTGGTTCCCGGGCCGGGGGGGGTTCCCGGGCGGGGGGGGGGGGGGTATGGTGTAAATCCGCTGCCGCTGGAGGACCTTCTTCAAACCGTTGGCAACGAGCAAGCTCCACGCCGGCGCGCACCCGCTCTCTCCCGCGCGCAGTGCGCGGGCACAAAACACTACGCGCTCAAGGGCAGGGCGCGCCCCCCCGGGCCTCTTTCCTCCCTGCTGTTTGGACGAGAGCAAAGTAACATCTGCCTCAGTGCAGTCCATCACTTAGCGTTCTTGGAAGATGTGAAACAAATTCAGTCATATTCTGATTGAATGGCAGAACAAACTTAAGGAGTTGGATAGCTCACTCCTGCTCCTTGTTTGTATTTGACGAGGACCATTCATGGAGTTATTGGGGAGTTTACTATCTGCAATGTAGAGCCACATTTCAAGGATTATTTTCATTAGCAAAAGAGCTAGTTACGAAAAGGCACAGATTTAAGGTAATTGCCAAAATAGTTACAAGCAACATGAGGTGAGAAGTGCAAGGGTAGAATTTCTACCTCCAGGCCAGAGGATCTAACTTCAAGTACTACTTGCCTTCTTATGTCAAAACATGTCATTAAAAGAGGCTTTTGGAGATTTTGTGGCATCATGGGTAGCATTCCTGCTCCCAGACGTGATGGACACAGGAAGATTCATTCAGAACGAGGATATAAGGAAAGATATGAATGTTGTAAGTTTGTAAATAGAAATATACTGCCTGAAATGGTGGGAAAACAGGGTTCAATTACTACATTTGGCAAAGATATGTAGAAAGGGCAGGTAAATGGAACTAATTGAATTCATTTCAAAAAAGGAAAAAGTGACGACAGCAGATACTAGAGAGTCAGAGTCGAAAAGCATGGTGCTGGAAAAAGCACATCAGGTCAGACGGCATCCGAGGAGCAGGAGAGTTGACATTTCAGGCATTAACCTTTCATCACAAATTCCTGATGAAGGGATAATGCCCGAAACGTCAACTCTTCTGCTCCTCGGATGCTGCCTGACCTGGTGTGCTTTTTCCATCAGCACACTTTTTGACTCTTCCTTTCCAAAGTAAAGTCAAATTCTCTGCTGTTTTACCTGACACTTAATATGTTCTTCCAGTTCTAATTACTGAACCAGAACGGTGAGATAGTCAAGCATTGGAACTGGTGCAGAGAAGAGAAGTTCTCAATTTCAAACGTTGGACTTGTAAGGAAACATTGAGAAGACTGGAAAGGAGGCATCTAAGGTTATCATAACCAATGTAGGAACACTGGTTTTTAACAGTAGTTGTTAAAAATCTGGATATGAATTGTTAAAAAAAATAGAACTGTACAGCACAGGAATGGACCCTTTAGCTCACAATGTTGTCCTGAACATGATGCCAAATTAAACTAATCCCATTTGCCTGCCCTTAGTACATATCCCTTTATTCCTTGCATATCCATATGCTTACCTAAAGGTCTCTTAAATGCCCCTAATGTATCTGCCTCCACCACCACCCCTGGTTGTGCATTCCACACTCCTAGCACTGTGTGAGAACCTTACAACCTCCCATCTTCTATGACATTGCCCGCTCTCATCTTAAATGCATGCCCCCAAATTTTAGACATTTCAACTCTGGGAAAAAGATTCTGTCAACCCTATCTATGCATCTCATAATTTTACGGACTTCTATCAAATTTCCCTTCAGCCTCTGCCACTCCATAGAAAATTACCTGAGTTTTTGTAGCCTGTCTTTACAGTTCATACCTTCTAATCCAGGCAACATACTGGTAAACTGCTTCTGCTCCCTCTCCAAAACCTCCATATCCTTTCTGTAATGTGACAACCAGAATTGAACACAGTACTCTAATTGTGCTCTAACCAAAGTCTTATAAAGCTGCCACATGACATCCTGACTCTTGTACTCATTTCCCTGACCAATAAAGGCAAGCATGACATATGCCTTCTTCACCACCCTATCCACTTGCATGGTCACTTTCAGAAAGCTATGGACTTGGATCCAGATTGATTCTGGAGATGAGGAGGTTACCCTATGAGGAGAGATTGAGCCACCTGGGACTGTATTCGCCAAAATTTAGGAGATTGAAAGGGCATCTTACAGAAACATATGAAATTATGAAATGGATAGATAAGATATGGACAGGCAAGTTGTTTCTACTCGTGGGTGAGACGAGGGCTAGGAGACATGGCCTCAAGATTAGGAGTAGGTTTAGAACAGAGATGAGGAGGAACTGCTTTTCCCAAATAGTGTATCCATGGCATTCTCTGTCCAGGTAGAGCTGAAAATGTGTTGCTGGAAAAGCGCAGCAGGTCAGGCAGCATCCAAGGAACAGGAGAATCGACGTTTCAGGCATAAGCCCTTATGCCCGAAATGTCGATTCTCCTGTTCCTTGGATGCTGCCTGACCTGCTGCGCTTTTCCAGCAACACATTTTCAGCTCTGATCTCCAGCATCTGCAGCCCTCACTTTCTCCTCTGTCCAGGTAGAGGCAGCATCATTAAATATATTCAAGCCACAGCTAATTGGGTTTTTGCATGGTAGGGGAATTAAGAGTTACTGGGATAATGCAGGTAGGAGGAGCTGAGATAATGGATCGATGAGCCATGACCTTAATGAATAGCGGAGCTGGCTCAACAGGCCAAATGGCCTACTCCTGCATCTATTACTATGAAACTATTTGATATCCCAAAGTGCAGCATCTCACTTTTAGCCAGATTAAACTCCACCTGTCATTTTTCTGCCGATATCTGCAACTGTCATAGAGATGTACAGCATGGAAACAGCCCCTTCGATCGAACCCGTCCATGCCGACCAGATATCCCAACCCAATCTAGTCCCACCTGCCAGCACCTGGCCCATATCCCTCCAAACCTTTCTTATTCATATACCCATCCAAATTCCCCTTAAATGTTGCAATTGTACCAGCCTCTATCACTTCCTCTGGCAGCTCATTCCATACACGTACCACCCTCTGCGTGAAAAAGTCACTTTTATATCTTTCCCCTCTCCCCCTAAACCTATGCCCTCTAGTTCTGGACTCCCCAACCCCAGGGAAAAGACTTCATCTATTTATCCTATCCATGCCCCTCATGATTTTATAAACCTCTATAAGGTCACGCCACAGCCTCCGACGCTCCAGGGAAAACAGCCCCAGCATATTCAACCTCTCCCTATAGCTCAAATCCTCCAACCCTGGCAACATGCTTGTAAATCTTTTCTGAACTCTTTCAAGTTTCACAACATCTTTCCAATAGGAAGGAGACCAGAATTGCACGCAATATTCCAAAAGTGGCCAAACCAATGTCCTGTAC
>NC_057712.1:96798496-96798962 GCF_004010195.1 Chiloscyllium plagiosum | reverse complement strand
TGAAGTCCATATAGATCACATCTACCACTCTGCCCTCATCAATCCTCTTTGTTACTTCTTCAAAATACTCAATCAAGTTTGTGAGACATGGTTTCCCATGCACAAAGCCATGTTGACTATCCTTAATCAGTCCTTGCCTTTTCAAATACATGTACACCCTGTCCCTCAGGATTCCCTCCAACAACTTGCCCACAATCAACGTCAGAATCACTGGTCTATAGTTCCCTGGCTTGTCCTTACCACCTTTCTTAAACAGTGGCACCAAGTTAGCAAACTTCCAGTTTCCGGCACCTCACCTGTGACTATTGATGATACAACTATCTCAGCAAGGGGCCCAGCATTAACTCCCTAGCTTCCCACAGAGTTCTAGGGTAAATCTGATCAGGTCCTGGGGATTTATCCACTTTTGTATATTTCAAGACATCCAGCACTTTCTCCTCTGTAATATGGACATTTTTTATTTTTT
>NC_057712.1:96761776-96797996 GCF_004010195.1 Chiloscyllium plagiosum | reverse complement strand
CCTGTATTCCATGAGATCTAACCTTGCTAACCAGCCTCCCATGAGGAAGCTTGTTGAATGCCTTCCTGAAGTCCACATAGATCACGTCTACTGCTCTGCCCTCATCAATTCTTTATTACTACTTCAAAAAACTCAATCAAGTTTGTGAGATGATTTCCCATGCACCAAGCCATGCTGACTATCCATAATCAGTCCTTCCCTTTTCAAATGCATGTAATTCCTGTCCCTCAGGATTCCCTCCAACAACTTGCCCACGTCTGACTCATCAGTCTATAGTTCTCTGCCTTTTCCTTACCACCTTTCTTAAATAGTGGTACCACGTTAGCCAGCCTCCAGTGTTCTAGCACCTCACCTGTGACTATTAGTGATACAAATATCTCCAAGGGGCCCAGCAATCACTTCCCAGCTTTTCAAAGTTCTAGGGTACACCTGATCAGGTCCTGGGGATTTATTCACTTATATACATTTCAAGACATCCAGTACTACCACCTGTAATATGGACATTTTTAAGGTACACCATCCTTTTTCCCCATTTTGTATATCTTCCATGTCCTTGTCCACAGTAAACACTAATGCAAAATACTCGTTTCGTATCCTCCCATCTGTGTCTACACATCAGATGCCTTGCTGATCTTCGAGGGGCCCTATTCTTTTCCCTAGTTACCCTTTGTCCTTAACGTATTTATAAAAACCCTTTTGGATTCTCCTTAATTCTATTTGCCAAAGATATCTCATGTCCCCTTTTTGCCCTCCTGATTTCCCTCTTAAGTATGCTCCTCCTGCCTTTATATTCTTCTAAGGATTCATTCAACCTCTCCTGTCTATACATAACATATGCTTCCTCCTTTTTCTCAACCAAACCCTCAATTTGTCTGGTCATCCAGCATTCTCTACACCTACCAGCCTTTCCTTTCACCCTAACAGGAACATACTGTCTCTGGACTCAAGTGATCACTTTTTTTTTTGAAGGCATCCTATTTTCCAGCTGTTCCTTTACCTGCAAACATCTGCCCCCCAATCAGCACTGGAAAGTTCTTGCCTAATACTGTCAAAATTAACCTTCCTCCAATTCAGAATTTCAACTTTTAGATCTGGTCTATCCTTTTCCATCACTATTTTAAATCGAATAGAATTATGGTCACTGGCCCCAAAGTGCTCCCCCACAGATACCTCAGTCACTTGCCCAGCCTTCTTTCCCAAGAGAGGGTCAAGTTGTGCCTTCTCTGGTAGGTACATCCACATACTGAATCAGAATTTTTTTTTTAACACACTTTAACAAATTTCTCTCCATCTAAACCCTTAACACTATGGCCGTTCCAGTCTGTTTGGAAAGTTAAAATCCCTGACCATAACTATCCTATTATTCTTACAGATCACTGATCTCTTTACAAATTTGTTTTTCAATTTCCTGATGACTATTAAGAGGTCTATAATGCAATCTCAATAAGGTGATCATTCCCTTATTTCTCAGTTCCACCCAAATTACTTCCCTGGATGTATTCCCAGAAATATCCTCCGTAAATGCAGTCGTAATGCTATCCCTTATCAAAAAAACCACCTCTCTCTCCTCTCTTGCCCCCCTTTCTGTCCTTCCTGTAGCATTAAGCTGCCAGTCTTGTCCATCCCTGAGCCACGCTTCTGTAATTGCTATGATATCCCACATTCTTAACCATGCCCTGAGTTCATCTGCCTACCTATTAGGCCTCTTGCATTGAAGTCCTTCAAGCCTACTCCACCATTCAATGTTTGTGGCTGATCATCCAACTAAGTACCCAGATTCGACTTTCTCGTCATACTTCTTGATCCCTTTAACCCCTTAAACATTTTGCCCTCAACCACTTTTTGTGGCATAGAATTCCACAGCCTCACCATTCTCTGGACGAAGAAATTTCTCTTCAACTCGCTCTTGCCTACCCCATATCCTTAGACTGTGACCCCTGGTTTTGGACTTCCCAGTCATCGGGAACATCCTTCTTGCATTCCATTTGACTAGTCTTGTTAGAATGTTAAAGGTTTTTGAGATCCCAATCCCATTACTTCTCCATTTCAACACCATTCCTGTTCTGGGTTAATTGGAGGCCATTTCCTTGATACAGCTCCATACTGCCCTAGTATTGAAGCCAGTGTCTAATGAAAAGAAGTTCCTCTCTTTCTGCATGCCAATTTGCATATGGCCCAGGGAACAATCAAGTGTTACCACAATTGAGCCCCTACTTTAAAATTTAACATCCATTTCCACACTCTGTCACCAGGACTTGTTCCTTGATCTTACTTGCTTCATTTGATCTGAAAAAAAATGCAACTGAATTTTCATTCTATGATTCTAAATATCAAACGACCTTGTAGACTTTGGGCTAGTGCAAGTGTCAGTGTCCTCTGTTTATTGTAAAATAATGCTGTTACCTCCATTTTAATAAATGGCTTATAAAGAATGTGGACGTTCATCTATTTTGAACAGTGCTTCCCCCCCCACCACCACTGCCATCCAGACAACCCCCCCCACTGCACCCCCCCCCAACCTTTCCCTGCAGCTGTAAAAAAAAAAATGCAAAACCTGCCAGCACACCACCCCTCTCACCTCCATCCAGGGCCCCAAACAATCCTTCCAGGTGAGACAGAGATTCACCTGCTAGTCCAACCTACTTTATCTGGTGCTCTTGATGTGGTCTTCTCTGTATCGGGGAGACCAAACGTTAACTCGCCAGGCATCTCAGCCAACCCCACAGGGGTTGACCAGACCTCCCAGTCACTGCCCATTTTGATTCCCCTTCCCATTACCTTTCTGACATGACCATCCTTGGCCACCTCCATTGCCAAAATGAATCAGACTGCAAACTGGAAGAACAACACCTCATCATCCGCTTAGTCAGCCTACAGCCCGGAGGACTCAAGAGAGTTCTCCAGTTTCAAATAACATTCCTTCCTTTTCAGCCCCTTTTTCCCGCCCTTCCATTCCTCTGATCCTCCCTTCCTTCCAGCTAGGTAAAAACAATGACTGCAGATGCTGGAAACCAGATTCTGGTTTAGTGGTGCTGGAACAGTACAGCAGTTCAGGCAGCATCCAAGGAGCAGTAAAATTGATGTTTCGGGCAAAAGCCCTTCATCGTGAAGGGCTTTTGCCCGAAACGTTAGTGTTTTTTTTTTGGTTTACTGCTCCTCGGATGCTGCCTGAACTGCTGTGCTCTTCCAGCACTAATCCAGAACCTTCCTTCCAACTACCAAACAGATTCATTCCTCCCATCGACCAACCAGATGGTACCCTTTCCCACCCCCACCCCCACCCCAACCCACCCCATTATCTGCAGTTCCCCTCACATTTGCTCCTAACCCTGAAGAAGGCTTACACCTGAAACATTGACTTCTCCACCTCTTGATGCTGCCTGGCTTGCTGTGTTATTCCAGCCTCCTGCTTCTCTATTTATAAACTCTTAGCCTGATAGTGCAACAATGAATACAAGTACTTTGCATTCCGGTTACTCTGACCAAAGTGAATCACCTCACACTTGTCCACATTAAACTCCATTTGCCACCTCTCAGCCCAGCTCTGCAGCTTATCTATGTCTCTCTGTAACCTATAACATCCTTCGTCACTATCCACAACTCCACTGACCTTAGTGTCGTCTGCAAATTTACTAGGTAAAAACAATGACTGCAGATGCTGGAAACCAGATTCTGGATTAGTGGTGCTGGAAAAGCACAGCAGTTCAGGCAGCATCCGAGGAGCAGTAAAATCAATGTTTCGGGCAAAAGCCCTTCACCAGGAATACTCAGTATTCCTGATGAAGGGCTTTTGTCCGAAACATCGATTTTACTGCTTGGATGCTGCCTGAACTGCTGTATTTTTCCAGCACCACTAATCCAGAATGCAAATTTACTAACCCACCCTTCTATGCCCTCAGCCAGGTCGTTTATAAAAATGACAAACAGCAGTGGACCCAATACTGACCCTTGCAGTACACCACTGGTAACTGGACTCCAGGATGAACATTTCCCATCAACCACCACCCTCTGTCTTCTTTCAGCAAGCCAATTACTGATCCAAACTGCTATATCTCCCACAATCCCATTCCTCCACATTTTTGTACAATAGCCTACTGTGGGGAATCTTATCGAACGCCTTGCTGAAATCCATATACACCACATCAACCGGTTTACACTCCTCTGGTCACCTTCTCAAAGAATGCAATAAGGTTTGTGAGGCACAACCTACCCTTCACAAAACCGTGCTGACTATCCTAATCGAATTATTCTTTTCTAGATTATTATAAATCCTATCTCTTACAACCTTTTCCAACACTTTACCAACAACTGAAGTAAGGCTCACTGGTCTATAATTACCAGGGTTGTCTCTACTCCCCTTCTTGAACAGGGGAACCACATTTGCTATCCTCCAGTCTTCTGGCACTATTCCTGTAGACTATGACGATTTAAAGATCAATGCCAAAGGCTCGGCAATCTCCTCCCTGGCTTCCCAGAGGATCCTAGGATAAATCCCACCTGGCCCAGGGGACTTATCTATTTTGACACTCTGCAGGATTTCTAATACCTCTTCCTTGTGAACCTCAATCCCACCCAGTCTAGTAGCATTTATCTCTGTATTCTCCTCGACAACATTGTCGTTTTCTGGAGTGAATACTGTCGAAATATTCATTTAGTGCTTCCCCTATCTCTTATGACGCCCCACACAACTTCCCACTACTATCCTTGATTGGCCCTAATCTTACACATCATTCTTTTATTCCTTAAGTACCTATAGAAAGCCTTGGAGTTTACCCTGTTCCTATCCGGCAACAACTTCTCATGTCTTCTCCTGGCTCTTCTGAGCTCTCTCTTTAGGTCTTTCCTGGCTACCTTGTAACCCTCAAGTGCCCTAACTGAGCCTTCACATCTCATCCTAAAATAAGCTGCCTTCTTCCTCTTGACCAGAGATTCAACTTCCTTTGTAAACCACGTCTCCGCTCTACAGCTTCCTCCCTGCCTGACAGGTGCATACTTATCTAGGACACACAAGCTGTTCCTTGAATAAGCTCCACATTTCTAATGTGCCCATCCCCTGCAGTTTTCTTCCCCCCCCACCCCTACCCTATGCTTCCTAAATCTTGCCTAATCGTATTGTAATTGCCTTTCCCCCAGCTGTAACTCTTGCCCAGTGGTATGCGTCTATCACTAAACATAACAGAATTGTGATCACTATCACCAAAGTGCTCACCTACTTCCAAGTCTAACACTTGGCTGGGCTCATTACCCAGTACAAAATCTAATGTGGCTTTGCCCCTTGTTGGCCTGTCTACATACTGTCGGGAAGTCCTCCTGCGCACACTGGACAAAACCTGACCCATCTACAGTACTCAGTCACTATTTGGAAAGTTGAAGTCCCCCATGACAACTTCTCTCTCACTCTTTCGCTCTCCTATCGAGAATCCTCTTTGCTATCCTTTCCTCTACATCTCTGGACCTATTCGGAGGCCTATAGAAAACTCACGACAGGGTGACCTCTCCTTTCCTGTTTCTAGCCTCAGCCCATACTACCTCAGTTGACAAGTTCCCAAACATCCTTTCTGCAACTGCAATACTGTCCTTGACCAACAATGCCACACCACCACCTATTTTACCATCTTCTCTGTTCTTACTGAAACATCTAAATTCTGGAACCTGCAACAACCATTCCTATCCCTGCTCTATCCATGTCTCCGAAATGGCCACAACATTGAAGTCCCAGGTACCAACCCATGCTGCAAGTTCATCCACCTTATTCCGGGTGCTCCTGGCAATGAAGTAGACACACTTCAAACCAGCTTCTTGCATGCTGGGGCCATCTTGCATCCCTGAAACTTGATTTCAGGCCTCCCAAATCACAGCCTTTTCTATACTTGAACTACAATTTTGGTTCCCATTCCCCTGCTGGATTAGTTTAAACCCACCCCAATAGCGTCATCGTATCCCTGCACCACCTGCTGGTTCCCTTTCCATCCCCTGACTGTAGCCCATTTGCCTCTTCCTTGTACTTGAGTAGTGACTATCTCCCTGTAACTGCTCTCAATAACCCCCTCTGCCTCCCAAATGATCCAAAGTTCATCCAGCTCCAATTCCCTAACTTGGTTTTCGAGGAGCTGGAGTTGGGTGCACTTCCCTCAGATGTAGTCAGCGGTACAGAACAGTGAAAAATTTTTTTCTTAAATTTTATTTTTATTTCACTTATTAATTTATTTTTAAATATTGTTTCACTGTTCTGTACCTCTTGATTTTCTTTATTTTGCTCCCCACTCTCTTATGACCTTTTTTTTCCCCTCTTTCCCCCTTTTGCTACCCTTCTTCCCTGTTTTCCATTTTGCCTGTTTCACCCATTCCCCCACATACTTTGTCACATAGCACTGGCTTCAGCCTTGGTCATTCACAGCTCCTAATCTCCCTATAATCTCTCTATGCACTGTCATTATCACCTCTGTATTGCTACCTTTGCTTCTGGAGCCATGACTCACCTTCTCTCAGCCTCGTGTAAATACCTCCCTATTTCTCCCTTTTTAGCTTTGACAAAGGGTCAGTTAGACTCGCAACGTCAGCTCTTTTCTCTCCTTACAGATGCTGCCACACCTGCTGAGATTTTCCAGCATTTTCTCTTTTGGTTTTTAAACAGTTATACTCACCTTCCCAGAAGTCCTTCGCTCCTCCCTCGCACCTCTTGGCAAATGAGGATTCATTTGGTCTCTGTCTATACCTGACCATACCATATGCTTTTTCTTTTTCTTAACCAAAACCTCAATTTCTCTCGTCATTCAGCATTCCTTACACCGACCAACTTTGTCTTTCATCGTAACGGGAACATATTGTCTCTGGACTCTAGTGATCTCATTTTTGAAGGCTTCCCATTTTCCAGCCCCCAATCAACCTTTGAAAGTCATTGCCTAATGCTGCCAAAATTAGCCTACCTCCAATTTAGAACTTCAACTTTTAGATCTGGTCTATCCTTTTCCATCACTATTTTAAAACTAATAGAATTGTAGTCGCTGGCTCCAAAGTGCTCCCCCACTGATACCTCAGTCACCTGCCCTGCCTTATTTCCCAAGAGTAGGTCAAGTTTTGCACCTTCTCTGGTAGGCACATACTCATACTGAATCAGAAAATTTTCCTGATTTTCTCCATTTCTCACTTCGGGGCCAGTGACCATAATTCTATTAGATTTAAAATAGTGATGGAAAAGGATAGAGCAGATCTGAAGGTTGAAGTTCTAAATTGGAGAAAGGCCAATTTTGACGGTATTAGGCAAGAACTTTCAAAAGCTGATTGGGCACAGATGTTCGCAGGTAAAGGGACGGCTGGAAAATGGGAAGCCTTCAGAAATGAGATAACAAGAATCCAGAGAAAGTATATTCCTGTCAGATTGAAAGGGAAGGCTGGTAGGTATAGGGAATGCTGGTTGACTAAAGAAATTGAGGGTTTGGTTAAGGTATAGACAGGATAGATCGAGTGAAGTAGGAGCATATTCAAGAGGAAATCAGGAGGGCAAAAAGGGGACATGAGATAGCTTTGGCAAATAGAATTAAGGAGAATCCAAAGGACTTTTAGAAATACATTAAGGACAAAAGGGTAATTAGGGAGAGAATAGGGCCCCTCCAAGATCAGCAAGGCGGCCTTTGTGTGGAGCCGCAGAAAATGGGGGAGATACTAAATGAGTACTTTGCATCCGTATTTACTATGGACAAGCATATGGAAGATATAGACTGTAGGGAAATAGATGGTGACATCTTGCAAAATGTCCAGATTAGAGGAGGTGGTGTTGGATGTCTTGAAATGGGTAAAGGTGGATAAATCAACAGGACCTGAGCAGATGTACCCAAGAACTCTGGGAAGCTAGAGAAGTGATTGCTGGGCCTCTTGCTGAGATATTTGATAGTCACGGGTGAGGTGTCGGAAGACTGGAGGTTGGCAAACGAGGTGCCACTTTTTAAGAAGGGTGGTAAGGACAAGCCAGGAAACTCTAGACCAGTGAGCCTGACATCGGTGGTGGGCAAGTTGTTGGAGGGAATCCTGAGGGATAGGATGTTTTCATGTAGAAAAGCAAGGCCTGATTAGGGATAGTCAACATGGCTTTGTGCATGGGGAAATCCTGTCTCTCAAACTTGATTTGAGTCTTTTGAAGAAGTAACAAAGAGGATTGAGGGCAGAGCAGTAGATGTGATCTGTATGGACTTCAGTAAGACGTTTGACAAGGTTCCCCATGGAAGACTGATTAGCAAGGTTAGATCTCATAGAGAACTAGCCATTTGTATACAGAACTGACCCAAAGGTAGAAGACAGAGGGTGGTGGTGGAGGGTAGTTTTTCAGACTGGAGGCCTGTGACCAGTGGAGTGCCACAAGGATCAGTGCTGGGTCCTCTACTTTTTGTCATTTACCTAAATGATTTGGATGCGAGCATAAGAGGTACAGTTAGTAAGTTTGCAGATGACACCAAAGTTGGAGGTGTAGTGGACTGCGAAGAGGGTTACCTCAGATTACAACAGGATCTGGACCAGATGGGCCAATGGGCTGAGAAGGGGCAGATGGAGTTTAATTCAGATAAATGCGAGGTACTGCATTTTGGGAAAGCAAATCTCAGCAGGACTTATACACTTAATGGTAACGTCCTAGGGAGTGTTGCTGAACAAAGAGACCTTGGAGTGCAGGTAGATAGGATAGTGAAGAAGGCTTTTGGTATGCTTTCCTTTATTGGTCAGAGTATTGAGTACAGGAGTTTGGAGGTCATGTTGCAGCTGTACAGGACATTGGTTAGGCCACTGTTGGAATATTGCATGCAATTCTGGTCTCCTTCCTATCGGAATGATGTTGTGAAACTTGAAAGGGTTCAGAAAAGATTAACAAGGATGTTGCCAAGGTTGGGCTGGGGCTGTTTTCCCTGGAGTGTCAGAGGCTGAGGGGGTGATCTTAGAGGTTTACAAAAATTATGGGGCATGGATAGGATAAATAGACAAAGTCTTTTCCCTGGGGTGAGGGAGTCCAGAGGGCATAGGTTTATGGTGAGAAGGGAACGATATGAGACCTAAGGGGCAACTTTTTCTCAGAGTATGGAGTGAGCTGCCAGAGGAAGTGGTGGAGGCTGGTACAATTGCAACATTTAACAGGCATTTGAATGGGTATATGAATAGGAAGGGTTTGGAGGGTGCTGGCAGGTGGGACTAGATTGCCTTGGGATATCTGGTCGGCATGCACGGGTTGGACCGAAGGGTCTGTTTCCATACTGTACATCTGACTCTGTGCCACAAGATCACTGCTCGGTCCAATGGTTTCATTTATATGAATGATTTTAGATGTGAATATAGGAGGTATGGTTAATAAATTTGCACATGATACCAAAATAGGTGGTGCAGTGGACAGTGAAGATGATTATCTTGGAAAACAATGGGATCTTGATTAGATGGGCCAATTGGTTAAGGAGTGGCTGACAAAATTTAATTTAGGTAAATGTGAGGTGTTGCATTTTGGAAGGCAAATCAGGATAGGGCTTATGCAGTAAATGATAGATCCCTAGGAAGTGTTGCTGAGCAAAGAACTAGAAGTGCAAGCGGGTAAGTCACTGAAATGGAGTTGCAAGTAGACAGTGTAGTGAAAATGACATTTGGCACATTTGCCTTCATTGGTCATAATATTGAGTATAAAATTAAGGACATTTGTTGTTGTACAGGACATTGGTGAGGCCACTTTTGGAATACTGCATATAATTCTGGTCGTTCTTTTATAGGAAAGGTGTTAAACTTGAAATGGTGCAGAAAAGGTTTACAAGGACATTGAGGACTGGAGGGTTTGAGCTGCAGAGAGGCTGAGTAGGCTGGAGCTATTTTTTCCTGGAGCGTTGGAGACTGAGGGATGATCTTATCGAGGTTTATAGAATCATGAGGGGCATGGGTAGGGTGAATAGCCAAGGTCTTTTTCCTCAGGTGGGGAAATCCAAAACTAGAGAGCATAGGTTTAAGGTGAGAGAGGAAAGATTTAAAAAAGATCTGAGGGACAACATTTTGAGAGGGTGGTGCATGTATCGAACAAGTTGAAGTGGTGGAGGCTGGTACAATTACAACATGGATGGGTATATGAATAGGAAGGGATTAGAGGGATATGGGCCAAATGCTGGCAAATGGGACTAAGTCAGAATGAGATGTCTGATAGGTGCAGATGAGTTTGTCCATAGGGTCTGTTTCCGTGCTATATGCCTCTGACTCTGACTGTAACTGCAATTCAAGAAGGAGGTTCATCATAGCCTTCTCGAAGATAATTTGCGGATTGGCAATAAATGCTGGATTTCCAGGGACCTATCCCAAGAATGAATAAATAAAACCAAAATCTGCTTCCTCTTTATTTCCTGCCATTTTCCAATTTCCGTTAACATGAGAAACTTAAGAAATTAGACCTGGAGTAGGCCATTCAGCATGTCAAAGCCTGCACTACTATTCAATAAAACTGTAGTTGATCTGATTGTAGCTTTAATTCCATTTTTCTATCTGCTCTCTGGAATGCTTGAGTTGCTTATCATTCAAAAATTTGTCTTAATTCAACCTTGAATGTATTCAAAGACAGTCTCCACTGCCCACTGGGAGAGAATTCCAAACACTAATGACCCCCTCGGAAGATATTCCTGCTTATCCCATCTTAAATTGGAATTTAGACTCGTGCTTTCTAAATTTCGTTATGAGGAGCAAAATCCTTTCAGCGAAATGTCCTGTCAGAATCCCTCAATCTTTAATGTTTCACAAGGTCTCCTCTCATGTAATCAGAAGATGCAATCTTTTCAACTTGCCTTATTAAGTAACAGACCATATGATGACATAAACATCTCTAGCTGTAAATGGTGCTCTGAAATGCTAAATATTCATGAGATATTGAGCTGTTAGGTTTTAGCTCCAAGTAACTTCTATTCTGTGTAACCTTCACGTATGAATGATTTGTAGATATTTCTGGAATCTCCTCATACTGACCAGGGCAAATAATCTTCCATTTAACTTTCTACTGGTCCTAACTCTTCAACCCAAGAACTAGGTCCTACCAAATTCTGTCTAACAGGGAACCACATACTCCTTCGTAGAACAGAATCATAGAGTCCCTACAGTGTGGAACCAGGCATTTCAGCCCAACAAGTCCACACTGACCCTCCAAAGAGCAACCCCACCAGACCCATTCCTCTAGCCTATTACTTGACATTTACCCCTGACTAATGCACTGAACCTACACATCCCTGAACACTCGGCAATTTAGCATGGCTGATCTAACCTGCACATCTTTTTGATTGTGGGAGGAAACTGGAGCACCTGGAGGAAACCCATGCAGACGCAGGAAAAATGACTGTGCAAACTCCACAGTCACCCAAAGCTGGAATCAAACCCAGGTCCCTGGTGCTGTGAGGCACCAGTGCTCACCACTGAGCCACCATGTCACCCATTCTGTTTATGACAGGTGCTGTTTCGCTCGCTCACGCATTCTTGCACACTAGAGTGTAGGCATGCATCAGGGCAAAATGCACAGTTTCTGTAAGGTTTGGATTATTTGATCATTAATGCTGTCTTTGCTACTAGGCATTATTAAACATGGAGGAGTAAAGCCAAATATTATTCCATCGTACACTGAGCTGGTATATTATCTACACACTCCAAAGTACAAAGACCTGCGCATACTGTGAGAAGACAGTGCAGTGTTTCAAAGCTGCTGGCTTGGCCACAGGATGCGAGGTAGTTCTTGCATGATAATAACTATAAACTTTTTCACTTTCCAACTGCATCCTTGAAGCTGTGTATAAAGACCTAGTTTTCTGCCCTAATTTCATTCTCATGTCAGTACATCTGGCATACAGTAATAATGTCATCAAATAGGGTAAGCAGCCAATCAGGCAGCAAACCTGAAAGAAACTAGCAAGTCATCTTATTGATTTTTTTTTTTAAATACTCTTACAGAAAGTGAAAAAGATTGATCTGTATACTTGGGATTAAAGTTTAAAAGCTGAAATATCAAATTAAGAAATAAAAATCTGAAATTTATTATAAAATTTAGCTTTTTGGGGTCAGGAATATTGTTCAGGAGTACTTATGATCTACTATGCCATTTAACAATCCAGTTGCCTGGGTTACAGGACATTTCTTTAGTAAAGACTTTTTACAGCTAGAATAAATCTAAAATGTGCCAGTTCACTTCAGTTCAGTGATGTTTTATTATTTCTGAGCCCAAGTGCTCTTTAAAAGGCACGGTGGCTCAGTGGTTAGCACTACTGCCTCACAGCACCAGGGTCCCAAGTTCAATTCCAGCCTCGGGCAACTGACTGTGTGGAGTTTGCACATTCTCCACACAGTCTGCGTGGGTTTCCTCTGGGTGCTCTGGTTTCCTCCCACAGTCCGAAGATGTGCAGATCAAGTGAATTGGCCATGCTAAATTGTCCATAGTGTTAGGTGCATTAGTCAGAGGGAAATGGGTCTGAGTGGGTTGCTCTTCAGAGGGTCGGTGTGGACTTGTTGGGCTGAAGGGCCTGTTTCCACACTTAAGGGAATCTAATCTAAATGATCACAGAATTATTATGTTGCAGAAGGAGATTATTTGACTCCTGTCTATACTGGCTCTTCAGACAAGTGGCATTACCTAGCGTCAATCTCCTTTTTCCCCATACCCTATTTCTATTGAAGTAATCATCCAATGCCCCTTTGAATGTCTCAAGTGAACCTCTCTATCACATTTTCAAGCAGAGCATTTCATCTATCCTAACTGCTGTGTTAAAAAGATTTTATATTCATGTAACCTTTGCCTCTTTTACCAATCACTTTTTAAATGTTTGATAGACTTTGTCAATGTAGTGTGACTCAGTGTGATATTGTCTGAAGCTCTGTGATATGCCATTGAGCCCCACTGCTCTCGTTTCTTGTTGAAGCAAAGAGATTAGCACTTGAAATCAAATTCAGCAGCTACAACTTATGTAATTAGATACCTTCTTTATAAAGGTGGGCCAGAAAACAGCAGATTTAGGGAGAGAGAAAGAAGATTGCTTGTTCCTCATTAGTTCTGTGGTTTGAGTTTTCAGTGTTCGCCTTTCCATCAACAGTATTTGTTTTGACAAAGAATGGACAAAGAGCAAAAGATAGACAAGTTAGTTATGAGGGTGATTCTCAAAGGTTTCTTGCTGTTCTGAGCCAGATTTTCTTAGTACAGTTCAAATCTCAAAAACAATGTTATATTTGGTTTGAAGAATAAAGGGTTCCACAAAGCAAAGAAGTTAATCATGCTGAGTCCTTGTGAAGTTCTTTCCCCTGAATTCTGTTACTTTCTGAAACTTGAATTCTCATATGTCCATTCTGTCTGCAAATTACTGGTATTTCAATTTATATATGAGTGTGTCACTCTGTAATCCCGTTAAAAATCACAACACCAGTTTATAGTCCAGTAGGTTTAATTGGAAGCACTAGCTTTCAGATGGCTGCTCCTTCATCAGGTGGTTGTAGAGTACACAATTGTAAGACAGAATTTATAGTAAAAGTTTAGTGTGATGTAACTGAAATTATACATTGAAAAATACCTTGATTGGTTAAGTCTCTCATCTGTTGGAATGACCATGATAGTTTCACTTCTTTCATATGTAAATCACAAAACTTTTTTAAAAGTTACTTTAACAGGCTCAGTGGTTAGCACTGCTGCCTCAGCGCCAGGGAGTCGGGTTCAATTTTCCCCTTTGGGAAACTGTCTGGAATTTGCCCGTTCTCCCCATGACTGCGTGGGTTTCCTCCGGGTACTCCTGTTTCCTCCCACAGTCCAAAGATGTGCAGGTTAGGTGAATTGGCCGTGATAAATTGCCCGTAGTGTTAGGTGCAGGGGTAAATGTAGGGGAATGAGTCTGGGTGGGTTGCTCTTCGGCCCAACAAGTCCACACCTACCCTCCGAAGAGCCTGTTCCCGCACTGTAGGTAATCTAATCTCACCTAAAAAAAAAATTGGTATCGGCTCAGATAATGTGTTGAAGGTGTTAGCCCCCTATGTGCTGCTGTCTGTGCCATAATGTTTAGACTGATTTCTAATCTAAAAAAATGAATTAACAGAATCTTGCATGGATTCATACAGTTTTTGAGCAAAGTACAATGTAACTCTGCAAGTACAAATTCACCCCACGTGTGTGTGTGTGTGTGTGTGTGTTGCAATGTGGTCACCTGTAGTGTGACGTGAACCCAAGGTCCCGGTTGAGGCCCTCCCTATGGGTACCAAACTTAGCTATCAGCCTCTGCTTGGCCACTTTTCGCTGCTGCTTGTCCTGAAATCCGCCTTGGAGGATGGTCACCTGAAGGTCAGGTCAAATGTCCTGGACCGCTGAAGTGTGCTCCAACTGGGAGGAAACACTCCTGTCTGTTTGTTTATTGTGCTGTGTCCATTCATCCATTGCCATAGCCTCTGCTCGGTTTCGCCAATGTACCATGCCTCAATGTACCATGTGATTTTTAACTTGTACACCCCAGTCCAACACTGGCATCTCCAAATTACTAATCCATTTAACAACTTTCAGCTTTAGAGTCAAGTGGTTTTGTAGCAGGCACTGTTTAAAAGATTTTCATATCCAATTAGATGCAGATTAGTTTTTAAACAAAAATCAGTGAAGTCGTAACTCCTTTATTTATGACCTGAGCTTAAACTCATTTACTTGGAGGAAAAAAACCCCAAAAACTGAGGATGCTGGAAATCTGAAACAAAAATAGAAATTGCTGACCCAAGCATTAACTCTTGCTTTTGCTCCACAGGTGTTGCCAGACCTGATGGATTTCTCCAGCAATACTTGATAGTTATATATTTGATAGAAGTATATTAGTCTTTTCTTGACTTCTTTACCGTGTTATACTTTATCCAATGTAATCAACAGTCTCCATTTATAGGAGATATCTTAACTTTTGCAAAGTAGAGAAAACAAAAACTAATATATAAGCTAACATATATTTACTTTTTTGAAAGGATAGTTATATATAGATCTCTGATTTAGTTTGTGAAAATCTGTTCCCATTTCCAGTGAAATGTTTAATGATTTAATTTATTTCTAAATTTTGCAATCAAGAGACTGAACAGTTGGTAAATAACCAATGATTATTTATGAACTATTTATTTTCAGGTAGAGCTGGAATTTATGAAGACAGCATTTTATAACGTGTTTCCAAACGAGACACTATGAAGGTGAATGGCAGAAGTCTTAGTATGGAATTTGCAACTGGTGAAGTTTTGAACACGCTATCAGGTAAAGCTGTGAATGCACACTTTTACCATCATAATTATCAGCAGGTACAGTTTGGATTTCATTTCTCTTTGCTGTTTGAATATAAAACTAGTTTGAAAAATCAGTAATTTCTTAATGTTCGGACTTGGTCTCTTTCCCCCGTGTTAAAGTTATGAAAATCTCAAGCATGCAATTCTTGTATAATTTTTAATATTCACATTTAAAATCAACATTTTTTTAATATTAGGCATGTAAACCATTTTATAAATTCAATTGAGACTGCCTATTAAGGAATTGAGATGAAAAATGTCTGTTGCTTTTGCACAATAAGTTGTATTATTAGTGTGAGTACAATTTTCTAAATTGTTCTACTATTCAAGAAATAGTATGATATTTTTGATGTAAAATATATTAAATTATTTCTATACTTTTTTTATTTTCTTAGGCTCCACAGATTTTGGCAATGTTTCTTTTGTAGTTCCTGGAATTCACCCTTAATTTTACATTGCCTCCTCTGCATTGAATCATGCAAAGGAATATACCTGAAGCAGCTGGTAAGTACTGAATATCATTTATAAAATTGTTGTAAATGCTTACTGAATATAAAATATAAACATGAATGTTTCAGCATCCACTGTTAACAAAAACTGGGTTCTCCTCATTCCACATCTCTCCTTTTTTTTTAAAAAAAGGGCTATGTTTGCAGTTGTCCTGCTTCTAGTCTTGCCCATGTTTCTTTGTAATTGGATAATTGTGGGGAAAGCAAGAATTGCCTGGAATGATTCACATGGAATGACACACATCAGATCTTGCTGTGTAGGAAGTCCCAGGTGTGATCATTTGAACTTTGGTATTCTTGTTGTTGAACTAATGAGTGCAAAGCAAAGATTTTTGTCAATTTCTCATTTCAGTGATGTTCATTATTATTTGATGAAATTTGAATGTTGTATGAAAGGCTGGTATTTATTACTCACCCCTAGTTGTCCTGAGAACTTAGTGAAACAACTTAATAGCTTGTTAGGCTACTTCAGATAGTGTAAATAAGGGTCATTCAATTGGTGGGAAACTGAAAGCAGTGGCTTCTTCACATTACCTATTGCCTGTGTTAGACTACTATCAGGTAATTCCTGCCCTCCATTTCCACTTCTGGTCTGTTTTCACTTGTGCTAGTTTAAGTCTTGTTTTTATGCTTTTATTTTCAGAAAAATTAATTATTCTGCCATTCAGACTGGCCCTGGACAAATAACATAACTACTTTTATAATAGGAATTACAACTCTTTTCTCTCCTATGCTGTGAAATCTTCAGTCATTAACTTCTTACCTCAACCCTATCATAGACCTGTCCCTTTTTTTTTTTCTCCCCCTCCACCACTTTCACTTGCTCAAAACTAATTACATCTTCATCTTTGTTCAGATCTGAAAAAAGGTTATTGATTGGAAGCACTAACTGTTTCTCTATAGATATGCCGGAGTATTTACAGCACTTGTTTATTACAGATTTTCAGAATCTGCAATATTTTGCTTTTGATTTGGTGTAATATTTTATAACTACTAACAAATTTACATTTTTCTACTTAATTTATCTATGTTACATGTCTCCTCATTTTTTTTCATCAACTGCAAAGTGAGTTTGTTGTGTGCAGGTCACTAGATAGATATACCAATCAACAGTCTAAGCAAGGAGCCTTAGAAAATGCAGCTCAGCACCATCTGTTTCCCTTACCCCTCATCTCTCATACCCAAAACCTACCTATCCAGTTCTGTTGTCGGGCCATCATCCTGAAAAAGACTGCAATAGTTCAAGATGAAGAGCCACCACAGTTTTCACAGGGCATTTAGGAATGGCCAATTTTTGAAAAAAAAAACCCTGTTAGACTAGTCTGTCTAGACAATATTCAGTCTACTGTTTCCAAGTGGATTTTATTTAATCTGAAGTCTTTCTTGGAATTTTTTGACAACATTCTGGAAGTATCGCTGTTCTAGTGAGTAAAGCCAATGTTATTGGATCCGTCATCTTTTATATACCTGATATTCAGGTACCAAGTGACTGCAGCTCACTGATTCATTATGACAGCTTTCATCCAACTCTGTCACCATAATGTCCTGCATGCTCCATGGACACCATCCTGCATAACCCTTTGCCAGGGCTGATTTTCATGGATAATTTATTAGCCTCATTAAATTATCATGCCTGCTCTTAGTCCAACTCCCACACAGCATCAGCCCTTCCCGACTTTGTGTGAAGTTCAGGGACATCCACGACTTGAATGCCTCTGCAGGTTGCTTTATGTGCAAGGATATAAACATACCTCATTTCTTACCACTTACTTTGTGCTTAGCTGGAAGTTGTCAGTCTCTGTCGGTTGCATTGTCTTTTAAGCAGAGGTAGAAGCAGCCAGTGTGTTGCTGTACAGCTATATCATACATGCTATAGCATTATCACACCTAGACCATGTACCAGCAGCTTGCATGGCAAAGACTACATGAGCTTAAACCAAATTACCATGTCTAAAGCAATCTTTAGTGGGGTCAAAGGGAATTATTGTCAGTCATTGATACCACAGTCAGTCATGGGGCTCATCTGATTGTAGTCCAGGATTTTGGCTGAGGCCACACGGATGCTTGGGCTTACCCAGGTCTGAGGATCCGTTCTTGCAGAACATTGTCTTCAGCCACACTTGTGCCAGGAGACCAGCCAGGAATCTGTTGGAAGAGTCAAATGAATTTTTTTCTGTCTATACACTGGTTCAAGTAAAAATAGTTTAAATTAAAATTTGACGAACACTATTTGCACTCACTTTGTTTTTCTTTGTTTGAGGATCTAAAGAAGCACAGTATTATACATTGTGCACAGCAAAGGCCTTGGCAATGACTGCATTGGATGTTGCGCTAAACCTCGATCTGTTGGAACAGATGAAGAAAGATTTTGAAAAGCTCAAGTTACAGGAAATAGTCTTTAAACAATAGAATTGTCATTTAATGGAGATCAAAATAACCTGTATATGATTGTAATTTTTAAAAAAATCACTCTACTACAAATGGATGGTAAACTAATCACAACAAAAGATTGCTAACTGCCAGTATAGGTGAGTGGTTTATGTTGATCTTGCACTGCGAATATTTAGAGCAATTGTTTTATAACGTAACTAAGTACTTTTTTCCTCTGTTCAATCTTTGAAATTTAAAATTTCTTCACCCTGATATAAAAGAATCTTGCATGATTTTATTCCAACTTGGAAAGGGTGTTGTAAAATTGGTTTTGTACAGAATAATTCTGTAGCTTCCTGGTCACAATGTGAAGAAAAATTTAAAATCCTATTATTTATGTTTGTTCATAAAATTATAGTAATGAGTAGCTAGTTTGTCATCCTAGCAATACTTCTGTGTGAATTTTAGAAATGTTTTTGCGCAGAATATTTGTATTTTACAATTAAATGAACTGGAAGAATTATTTTGTTGATTATTTCTGGGAAGGCAATTGTCTTGAGACAGTGTGGCACTGGAAAAGCACAGCAGGTCTGGCAGCATCCGAGGAGCAAGAGAGTCGACAATTTGGGCATAAGGCCTTCATCAGAGAACCATGTAACAGGGACACAGGTTGGAATCCCCTCCCACCCCCCCCCTCCCCATGACAGATATTTGAATTCAATTAAAAAGTTTTTTAGAACTAAGAGGCTAATGATGGCCATGAATCTATTTCTGATTGTAGGAAAAACCTAACTGGTTCACTAATGTGCCGTCCTTACCTGCTCTGGCCTACATGTGACTCCAGACCCACAGCAATGTAGTTGACTTTTGATTCAATTAGGGATAAGCAGTAAATGCTGGCCTATAATCATGATGCCCTCATCCTGTCAATGAATAAAAAAAAATTGAAAACAAATCTGTGTGTAGATATTCAAGTTTTTTTTAGGCTTGTATTCATTTTGTCCAACATCAGTATTATTTGCAAATTTATTTAGCTGTTTAATATTCATGGGCATTAATTCTCATAATTGACACTGAAGTGAGAAATGTGGTGCTGATGGTTGGTATTGGAACAGTGTTAAACATTGTATTCACCATAAAGCATTTGCTGTGGCATGTTTAGTTGGTATTGCAGGGTAGTCTTGTGAAAATCTCAATCCTTTGTGTGCTGTATCTCTAATAACTTGGCCAGATGCACTACATTTGAATAGGCAGAAAAGGTAATCCTTCAGATCAATTAACATGGTGGAAAAAGTACAGAATCTCATTTGGTGATTTGGACAATCTTAAATTTTAGCTTTCACTGAATGACACAAGAACTTAAGTACTTATGCCATATAATGCATAATAAATTGAACAATAAAATATCCCACCACTACTCTTGCCCGTCATTAATGATGGGTGGTACTACTACTGGATGGCAACTAGGTATTGCAATTTTTGCAAATTAAGTGAGATAACAACAGCCTGAATGTTTGTTTGTTTTTTCCATTGTCTAAAATGTGTTAAATAAGTGCAATGTTTCTTAGTCGAGCACCCTTTACTATTCCCTGCTCCATTGTGAAAATAAGATATCCATCTTCTAATGTGCTTTTCCTAAGAAATTCCCACTGATGAATCAGACCCCAGAGCTGAACCTGGTTTGATAGATCATAATAAAATCAAAATGCTGAGGATGCTGGAAATCTGAAACAACCACAGGAAGTGCTGAAAAAAAATAGCAAGTCTGGCAGCATCTGTGGAGAGTAAAGAGGTGTTAACATTTTAAGTCTAGTATGATTTTCTTTCAAAACTTTTAAACTTAAGATCTAGTGGATTTACATGTATTTTTGTTTGGTTGCCAAAGTGGCTAGTCACAAAAACACATTCACAAGATCGCACATGTTCTTTTAACAAAAGCTACACACACTTATTACATAATGTGGTGCATATATTTTATATATAGGTAAAGATAGTTTAGGAAAAGCTGAACATAAGCAGCAACACAAACTGTTGATCTGTTTCCTAGGAACATACTCCACAGATTTTCAAATTGCAGAAAAGTATCACTCCTACCTCTGCCCTTTCACATTTTGGACTTAATTGATTCTTTCCAGTTCTCCTTTTTGGGCTGCTGGGACAGCTTTGACTACTTTCCAGGTTGTTCATTTTTGGTTGAAACTTCATTTTAATTCTGACCTAATTTCCTTTCTTTAGTTCTGACAATTTGAATTCTTACATAAACTAACAGCTTGGAGACTTCACAGCTTAAAGTCCTTCTGCTGGGGTGAAATCTCTTCTAAACTTAAAACATGATACTCCTGTTCAAGAGGACACTGCTCTCCTAAATTGAATTCCTGATTTCTCCTGCAGTCAAAACTAAACTAATAGCCATTCATCTGTTTTCTCTCTCCGTCTTAGACTCAGCAATACAAACATTCCATCACTTAACCTCCTACACACTTGACTGAATCACAAGGTTTCTTGTGAAATTATGACTTTAATTCACTTTTCCAAATGACCTTTTAAAACAAACACTCAACAGATGAAAAGCCGTAATCCATCTGCTATCTTAAAAATCCTATTTCCAGCAATGATATTAGCACAGTTATACAATTTCAATGCACTTTGTCAAGGATGTGCCAGAATCCTGGACTGGACATGTGTTCCTTCATTACATCGTTTCTCTGAAACGAAACCCATGCAGATCAATTATTGGTACAAGATGTAATAATTTTCTGTATTGCACATAACCCAAGAACAACAAAAGAAACCATTCTGACAGCCTCCATTTCACCACGCTGTTCTAAGGTTCATGTTAATACTATTTACTCAATTACCTTCCACTGTCAGACTCTTCACAGTATTATTTTTACTTTATTCTGCAAGATATATGGATTATAGGTTTAGGAAGGAATGTTCAGTACTAGTTAACTTATGATGGCTTTGATATACAGTTTGACAAAGGAAATCAGCCAATTCAGTTGTTGTTGTGTAAAGTACAAGATCAGTTGTTTGATTTGTTGTTTGAAACTCTAGAACATTTATCAAATCACTATAAACCAAGAGAGGGCAGCATTACACTTTGCTTGTAATTTGTATTTATCAAAACAAATGGAGGAATAGAGGGCTAGCAAAATGCAGGATGAGATGTGGCCAGAGGAGTTCTGAATGATTTAGTTTGCACAGCCTGAAGTTAGAAAACTCAGCAAGTGGTAATTGGGAAAGATCAATCCAGTAATACAATGTTAATGAAGGTTTTACCATGAATGGCATAAAGATAGGGACAGAGAAGGTTAGAATTTCATAGGGGAATGTGAGTGACCTTGGTGATAGACTAGATATGAATTTTGAAATTCCACCCAATTTAGTTGGGTAGCAAGATTTGGCATCATCAGATTGAATTAGACAAGAATCCAGGAAGGTGATTGAAATCAGGGTTACACTTTGTACCATCTCTCAGGTGCTGAACAATAACCATCTTGTGAGCTGCACTTAGTAATACTTGAATAAAACAACCATCCCATGTACATAGAGTTTTTTACGACAATTTATGGATAAAACCTGCATGATATATTCCAGTAATATGCTTGTAATTATGAATTACCCAATACTTGGGTGGTGTTAAATATCCAGCTTTATTTTTGACAAAGTTATGGAATTAGATGTGAACAATGCTTGATGATGAATTAGAACAACTCCAACAGAAAATCTGGGTTGATGCTGAAATATCAGTATAACCAGTTGGGATTGCTTTCCTTGTTGGCTCGCAGTACTCTGAGATGACTTTGCCAATTTTGTGGAATTATCTTTTTTCAATAATTAATTTGAGAAAAGTAAGTATTAGGTGCAATCATGTATTGGCCCAGATCATCCAGTGAGCTATCGCAACAGGCAGCCTACCATTTATGCTACGGTCTTTGCACCTTTGGACTTGGTTCCAGCAAGGATCCAGGAATGAGCTAATCTGAAGGTCTGTTTCTAACAGTGATGTTGGCATGTTGAAGATCTTCCTGATTTGAGTGATCCTAGCTTGTTATGGAGTAGAGTAATGTCAGCCCAATGTAGTCTGTGTTGGAGCACTGAATAACAAATCAATGTTTCAGGATTTCTGCGCTGCTCTGCAGTTTGAACATACTCTTGTGGTATGTTTCAGAAGGTAAATGACAGACTGATTTCATTTTAAACGCCTTTCCACTTTCTCCATCCTCATAATCACCCTCAACAAAATCTGGTTCAATGTAACTGCAGAAAATGGATTTTGTGAGGAACTTGCTGTGGATGTGACATGATCCCCTTGTGACAGTTGGGCAAAGAGTGTTGACAATGCATTAGGAGGGTATAGTTTGGTATTTCTGGGAACCCTACTCAAAGGAGATGTTGCGACACAGGGTAAACCTTTTTGCTAATTAAACTAAATACACTGAAAAGCTTAGCAAAAGTGAGGACTGCAATGCTGGAAATCCGATTCTAGATTAGAGTGATGCTGGAAAAGCACAGCCGGTCAGACAGCATCCAAGGAGCAGGAAAATCAACGTTTCGGGAAAAGGCCTTCACAGAAAAGCTCATCTCGCCTCATATGAGTCTCAGAACTATCCAAATTTCACTATTTCAAGAAAAAGTAACAAAAGAGATCAGCCAACAAGTATTCACAACTCTAAGCCTCCATTCTCTTAAGAATTTGTTAGCTACCTCCCACTCTATAGCAAAATGCAGATTCAATAAAGTCCCTATTAAGTTTACAGCAAATCAATTTTCAAAACTAGAACGCAGCTGTCATTGTTCGGGTGTTGAACTTCCTCTGTTTGTAGATTCCCCTGGGTCACCTTTGGTCTTCTGCTACAAAGATGTTTCATATGAAAAAGATACCTTTTCAGAGAGAGGTGTTGCAGGCAGTCTGTATGACAGTGGCAGCTAGTGCTCTTTCTTTGACTAACTGTCCAAAATATCGGATCATCTCATTGGTTTGATGTTGTCAAAACAGTAAAATTCAATTTTGATTGGTTTTTAGTATCTTGGCACATTATTTAAACTGGTTAAATTCAAAATGCTGTGAAAACGTAGCAACCAAGCTCAGGTATTTGTTTTACTGCCAAATATTACATACTTTCAATTTTCCAGTACCCGTTGAGACTGCTGTCAGTCACATGACAGATGCCTGCATTCACTGTATCTTAAAGGTACAGTACACTCCTTAAACTTCATGACAGTGAAGTGTTCCCCTGCTCAGGGGAAGCAGTGATGTAATGAAAATGTCAGTGGCCTTGTCATCCAGAACCCCCATGCCAATGTTCTGGGGACATGGGTTCAAATACTATCAGTTCAGAGAGTGAAATTCCAATTCATTAAAATCTGGAATTAAAAGGTGGTCTGTTAGCAATGATATATTCATTGATTATTGTAAAAAAAAAAAAAATCTGTTTCAATAACGCTCTTTGGCATGATGTGGTTGACTTTTAACTGCCCTCTGAAGTTGTTCAGTTCAACACCAATTAGGGATGGGTACCAAATGCTGTCCTTGCCAATGATGCTCACATCCCACATAAGACTAAAGAAAAAAAACAAATTCAATGACCTGAGTACCATCTACTCTGCCCTGTACTATTGGGCATGCTGACACTGTAGATTGATCCTGGGTTGTATTCACATATAAGTTGAATATATTGTTCTTTGTAAACAATGTTTCTGTCACTTTCTTAAAGCATTTGTATATGGTCAAATGGTGGGTTTTATCGATGTTGGTGGTTTGAAAAGATCAAATGACACATGTTTAATAGCCATTGGAAAAGCTGTCTAACTGGTACCAATTATCTTCAAGAAATGGTACTGTTTAGTTGTAGAAACACTGAGGAAAGATATCTTCTGATATTCCATGATGTGATTTTGGTGGCTAAATGACCATCCTTGGTTAGTAGACTATTTATGTAATTCCTCATTGTCATTGAATCTACATTTGTTAGTTCCTGTGGCGGCTGCTTCCTTGTCTAATTACTTGGAACTCTCCAAAAGAATTATCACTCCATGATTAGACACATAGCACTACTATTTGGTTGTAATTTCTTTCTGTATTCTTAATTAGTTCTGAATTATCAGTCACTGTTTTGGTTGCTGCAAACTGAGTTGCAGCAGTAAGCAGCAATACTGCTGGAAAATAGTACAAAGAGAAATAGTACAAAAAGAATGCGACGCCCTCAAAGCTGTAAGAAGTAAAGCAATAGGAGAGAATATGCACCTAAGTAGTAGTTTTGTTTGTCTAATCATGGTTTGATGCAGTATTCGATCTTTAACAATACAACTTCAGCCAGCCCAGGTCAAAAGATTCATCAGCCTCCATATAGGTCAGCTCAGTTGGGTCTTGCCACCAGCAAAGCACCCGTTCAGAATTTACAGTAAGGTTTAAACTCTTTATTCATTCCGTGGAAAGTGCTCGTGTTTCTTTGCTATAGAATATTATCTGCAGCGCTTTGGGTTCCTAATTTTATAGTTGCTTCACTGCATTCAGGATGGCCATTCACAGAACCTCCTAAAATCAGTCATTGAAATTTCATTAGATTAGGAAGAATCAGAATGCGTAATCGTCACCTGAGACTTCACTAAAACATACAGTACTAAATAGATTCCTGTAGTTTATTTCAATACTTAACCAGTATTAATCTGTAGTTCTTTGCTAATATTCAGTTCAAAGATGTGAATTTTAGATTGCTGTGTTGTTACTCCAGATAATTAGATAGATAATCTTTATTATAGAAGCATACAGTGTTTACATCAATAGCTGTGTGAATGCCTACCAGCAGATGGTTGACCAAAATCTGTGGTGAGTCAAAAGTAAACGATATCATGGAGTACATTATCTATTTCACTCAATCCTCCAAATCATTCATTCATTTAAAAATAATGTTTTTAATAAAAATAGGAGTTGAGAATAAATGGACATTTTCTCATCTATATTAGAAAACACTTAAACTTTCAAAGTGTTCTTGTATTGGAAGAAGCAATGTGTCTATACAAATATCAGAACAAAATAACTCAATCTCAAATACATCTAAAATGATTTAAACCAAATCATCTACAATCAATGTTTTGCATAATCAAGTAGCTGGCTTTGAATTAAAAAAACTTCAAAACTGCTTAGTTGTATCTCACACATAACCTGTTCTGCTTGCTGTATTTAAGAATGGAATATGGTTGATTGTGCTTTTGACTTGATCCCATCATAGTTTGAATTTAGAAAGCACACAAATGTTCCCCTCCCAAAGAGTTATTGGGAGGTAAGAAAGCCTTTAAAACCTTCTATATGCAGAAATTTCTATGTGTAAATAGACCAATATATCATATTAAAAAGAGCGTAAGCAACTGGAAATATCAGCCTGGAGTATTTATCAATAATGTGTGTGTCAATCCAAATGTATCTGCTTAAGATTTTTTCCTTGTTTTCAGTTGGCTCATCAGCAATTGGCGGCTTGACCAGCTCTCTGTCCTGTTTTTCTCCATTTTGTGGCATATAATCAGGTCCAGCAAATTCAGCCAGGTTGCTGACTTCTCCATCACTATATGTGCGTTCTACCATTAATGGTCTTGGCTGTGGTATTGCACAGGTGCAAGGTAGCTGAAAGGCGATAAGCTTTATGTTAATTATCAAAACTAAAGAACAATACTTTGCAGAACATTGGAAAACTAACAAGGAACCATGATTAAATAGTAGCTTTTCCAAAAGATTGGCATACCATTAAGGATGAGATAACTTCCTGTGCATATGATTCTATAAAAAGCACTAGTCATCTAGCAGATTAAATATTGTCAAAAATTCAGAAACAGACCATAAAATAAAGAATACACATTACAGAGTACCAAAGGAAAGTCCATATCTACATCCCTGAACTTAGTTGGAAACTGTAGCCAACTTAGGCAACAGAATGAATATACTTCTCTATTATAAAATAATTAGATCAATGAATGACATTTGATAAGGTGGTGTATAAATTGACAAAGATGAGATGCAACAATGAAGACATTGGCACAAAATTTGAGTTAGCTGTGTTTAAATTTCTGGTATAAGTCAAATATGTAATATTCACTTCTGAACCTATTCATTATGCAATTTAAATTTGAGAATTTTAAAAAATCCATTACTTTAAGTTGCAATAATAATTGTAGAAAAGAATTTTGAAGTAAGGATTGCCAATTAAAAATAAAAATTTAGGAAATGATTTTGACATCTATCTAATCTTTAATTTGAAACATCCCATCAAGCATAGGTTGTCAGACTACTTTCCACTTAGCTCAAGTTATAACACTTGTGGCTCAGGGTGAAAAGACTGTTGATACAAATCCCATCCCCCACTTGCCAGAGGGGCATATAATCTGAATGCATGTTTTTGTATGGATACGCGGGGAATTTTGTTTTTACCGAGTTATTAAACCGAAGGCCTAACATCCTGTAGCGCTACTGAGTATTTCTGATTTCTTTTTTAGGCAACTCCACTATTAATTACTTATTTATCTTATTACAAGTTACAGTGCACAAATAATTACTATGAATGCCTCAAACAAAAATGGCAATTTGGGTGAAGTATTTTAAGGCCTTTCCAAGAGAGGAGGTGACATTCTTAAAAAGTGCAAAAGCAAAATAATACAAATGCTGGAAATCTGAACCAAGTGCGGTTCAGCGGTTGGGAACTCTGTAGCGAGTAACTCCACTCCTGTCCACCAATCTATAAGATACAAGTCAGGAGTATGATAGAATACTCCCCAATTGTCAGGCAGCATCTTTGGAGAGAAACAGAGTCAACACTTCAGGGTCTCTCATCAGACCCTCTCTAAAAATGCAACACTTTCTCTTTTATCCTTGTTTAAAGGATACTCTAAAAGAATTATTCTTGCAAAGGATTAAGATACTAGGGATGGACAGAAGATAGCTGAAAATGTATTGCTGGAAAAGCACAGCAGGTCAGGCAGCATCCAAAGAGCAGGAAAATCGACATTTCGGGCATGAGCCCTTCTTCCCAAAACGTCGATTCTCCTGCTCCTTGGATGCTGCCTGACCTGCTGCGCTTTTCCAGCAACACATTTTTCAGCTCTGATCTCCAGCATCTGCAGTCCTCACTTTCTCTGTGGACAGAAGATAACCAATATATTGATTCCAGGATACAAAACAAAAGTTGTACACAAGTACATCATTTTCTCACCTTTTCCCGAAGCTTTCTTTCTTTCCTCTCTTGTACTGTGGTTAGGTAATTCACAGCTGCATACTCCAGCACTGAGAGAAAGACAAACACAAAACTAACCCACAGGTAAATGTCCACAGCTTTAATATACGAAACCCTTGGCATTGAAGCATTCACACCCGTGATAATAGTGGACATTGTTAGAACTGTCGTTATACCTGGAATTATAGAGAGAAAAGTTGTACTATAAAATGACACAATTCAGTATACATGAGCTTGCAAAAATTTAATGATAGATTGTTGCATTGATGCAAATATATTCAGTTATCTACTAGCTTTGCTTTAAACATAATTCGAAAGAAGGATCAAGATAACTTTGATGATGTAAAACAAAATGAAGTTGGATATAAACTAACTTAAGAAGAATTGGAAGAAAACTTGGGCTGCAAATCTTTTAGATTACAGAAGGAATTGAAAACTGAGGCAGATGCACAGTCCTCAGATCCAGGGAAATGAAAAGAATTAAATAAAGATATGAATTGATAGAAAATCTTAGACGGAGCAAAGACAAGAGGACAATGACCATAAGTAAGCACAATGAAGTAAATAGAAAGAATAATGGTAATAATTGGAGAAAAGTTTGTAATTAAGCAATTAATCACTGCAGTATTGTTATAGCGGGTAACATTTGGGAAAATTGAACATGCATCAGCAAATATTGCCCTGCAACTATGTAACTATATTCAACAGGATGGACAAATTATACAATCTACAATGATAGAGGATGCTGTTCTCAATCTATGCACAATAAATTCAGAAAATTGGCTTGACATTTGAAGCTTGGACATTGTAGGGAAATGATGGCAAAATAAATAGTTTAAGGAAATAGTTTAAAGGTGTTATTTGAAAGGTTGAGAGGATGTGTTGGGGAAGCAGTAATGAGGTAGTGATGTATATGTCATGATGTAACAATGACAACAGCAGTTGTGTAAGAATTTGAAAAAAAAAGATGGAACAGGCCACAAGTTAACTGAAGAGAGATACATGCAATGTTGAAAGTGGAAACAAACTACAAGCCAACTAGCTTTCTACCCTAAGACAAAAGGACCTGGAGCTATGGAGGTACAAGGGAACAAACTACCCAGAAACATTGTTTGCAAGTAACAGACCATGGATGGAAAGATCACCCTAGCTCCAGTGTCAAACAGACACTAACAGTTTTACCTGCCTTCCTCTTAGCACTTCCGTTTATGCTTGCACAAAGTTTTATTGCATCTTATTAGAGTCATAGAGATGTACAGTATGGAAACAGACCCTTTTGTCCAACTCATCCATGCCGGTCAGCTATCTCAACCCAATCTAGTTCTACCTGCCAGCACTTGGGCCATATCCCACCAAACCCTTCCTATTCATATATCCATTCAAATGCCTTTCCAATGTTGCAATTGTATTAGCCTCCACCACTTCCTCTGGCAGCTCATTCCATGCATGTACCACCCTCTGCGTGAAAACATTGCCCCTTAGGTCTCTTTTAGATCTTTCCCCTCTCACCCTAAACCTATGTCCTCTAGTTCTGGACTCCCCCACCACAGGGGAAAAAAAATCTTCTCTATTTATCCTATCCATGCCCTTCATGATTTTATAAATCTCTATAAGGTCACCCCTCAGCCTCCGACACTCCAGGGAAAACAGCCCTAACCTATTCAACCTCTCCCTATAGCTCAAATCTTCCAACCCTGGCAACATCCTTATAAATCTTTCAAGTTGTTGCTACAAATCTTTGCACAAACTTTGAAATCTTTCAAGTTTCACAATATCTTTCCGATGGGAAGGAGACCAGAATTGCTTCGATATTAGCAGCCTAACCAATGTCCTGTACTCAATACTCTGACCAATAACGGAAGTCATACCAAATGAATTGTTCACTATCCTATCTACCTGCCCTCCAATGTCTCTTTGTTCAGCAACACTCCCTAGGACCTTACCATTAAGTGTATAAGTCCTGCTAAGATTTGCTTTCCCATTTATCTAAATTAAACTCCATCTGCCACTTCTCAGCCCATTGACCCATCTGGTCAAGATCCTGTTGTAAACTGAGGTAACCTTCTTCGCTGTCCACTACACCTCCAATTTTGGTGTCATCTGCAAACTTCCTCTTATGCTCACATCCAAATCATTTACATAAATTGTGAAAAGTAGTGGACCCAGCATTGATCCTTGTGGCACTCCACTGGTCACAGGTCCCCAGTCTGAAAAACTACTCTCTACCATCACCCTCTCTCTTCTACCTTTGAGCCAGTTCTGTATCCAAATGTCTAGTTCTCCCTGTATTCAATGAGATCTAACCTTGCTAACCAGTCTCCCATGGGGAACCTTGTCGAACACCTTACTGAAGTCCATATAGATCACATCTATCACTCTTCCCTCATCAATCCTCTTTGTTACTTCTTCAAAAAAACTCAATCAAGTTTGTGCGATGCAATTTCCCATGCACAAAGCCATGTTGATGTAGCTTTGGTTTTCTTTATCTCACCCAATGGAACACGAGCAGGGACCGCTCGGCGATCAATCCAGAATGATACCCAGGACAACATGACCATCAGAGTCGCTGGAAAATAGGTCTGCAGCAAAAAGAAGAAAATGTGGCGATGCAGTGTAAAATTGATGTACAGGCGATTGTACCAACCTGTGGGTTGACATAGGAGATAAATAATCATTATTATGTTACATTAATGCAGCAATGCTGTCAAAAGGGGATTTCATAAATAGCATTTTCAGTTTAACCTGAGTAAAATAACCTATTAAGATGACAGTAGAAAAATACATGCATTGCAAAAAGGTTTGTCCGCCATTCTATAATTTTAAACAATGTGGCTTTCAAAAGAGTACAGAACAACGCCTGTCACACATTTTTGGGCAAAACAATATCAAATGTGCAGATTCAGCAAGTATCCAAGATGGTAATCATTTTGACTTAAATAACAAAATAAGCAAATTAAAATATGAATTGAAAATAAGAACAGTTGAAAAGAAAGTGTATGACCTGTACTACTATAAAAGGCCAGCTTTGTGGTTGTGCGAAATTCTTGTATCATGAACTGAGATAGAGAAATCTTTTCATCTGTCGTTAATGAGTTATTACCACTCTTCCAGTACAGCATGAGGTCATCATCAGTGTAAGCATCTGAAGAGAACAGAGACAATGTCGTTTAGTAGCTTGGTTAGATAAGAAGGGGTTTAATTAAATAATTCATGCAATGCTGAGGTAACTATACATGTGATGAGATGTATAGATGTAATAAATTCTCAATGGAAACTAAAAACACACCATTGATCAGAAAATTAACTGGACTAGACACATAAATACCATGGCTAATATAGCAAGTCAGGGGCTGGGAATGCCGCAGTGAGCAAATCCCTTCCTGAGTCCGTGATGCCTGATTGCTATCTACAAGTCAGCAGTCTGAAATGTCTAGAATTCTGTCCACTTGCCTATAGGAATGTAGATTCAACAACACTTAAGAACATCAACACCGCCCAGGATAAAATAACCCATTTAAGATGCACCCAAACATCACTTTAAACAATCACTCTCTCCAGCACAGTTTACCGTCTACAAGCTGCATTGCAGCAACTCACAAGCTCTATCATCTGGAAGGACAAAGACAGCAGATTCATGGGATCACCACCACATAAAAGTTCTCATTTAAGCCACACATCATCCTGACTTGGAACAAAATCCCCACTCATTCACTGTTGCTGCGTCAAAAAACTGGAACTCCCTCCTGCATTGTACTGGAGTTGTATTCATATTAGGTGGATCGCAGTAGTTCAAAGACTTCCCCTAATTTTCCTAAAGATAATAAGGGATGGTCAATAAATAGACATAGACAGGATGCAGAGCTGGGCTGAGAAATGGCAGATAGAGTTCAACCTGGGTAAATGCGAAGTGATGCATTTTGGAAGGTCGAACTCGAAGGCTGAATATAGGATTAAAGACAGGATTCTTGGCAGTGTGGAGGAACAGAGGGATCTGGGTGTGCAAGTTCATAGATCCCTCAAAGTTACCACCCAAGTGGATAGGGTTGTTCAAAAAGCATATGGTGTTTTGGCTTTCATTAACAGGGGGATCGAGTTTAAGAGCCGCGAGGTTTTGCTGCAGCTGTACAAGTCCCTGGTGAGATCACACTTGGAATATTGTGTACAGTTCTGTAGGAAACTACTATAGGAAAGATACAGAGGCTTTGGAGAGGGTGCAAAGAAGGTTTACCAGGATGCTGCCTGGACTGGAGGGCTTGCCTTATGAAGAAAGGTTGAATAAGCTTGGACTTTTCTCTCTGGAGAGAAAGAGGAAGAGAGGAGACCTGATCAAGGTGTACAAAATAATGAGAGGAAAAGATAGAGTCAATAGCCAGAGACTTTTCCCCAGGGCAGGATTGACTGGTACGAGAAGTCATAGTTTGAAGATATTAGGAGGAAGGTATAAAGGAGACATCGGAGGTAGATTCTTTACGAAGAGAGTTGTGAATGCATGGAATGCGTTGCCAGCTGTAGTGGTGGAAGCAGAGTAATTGGGGATATTTAAGCGACTGCTGGACATGCACATGGATAGCAGTGAGCTGAGGGGTGTGTAGGTTAAGTTACTATATTTTACATTAGGATTAAATCTCAGCACAACATCGTGGACCAAAGGGCCTGTTCTATGCTGTACTTTTCTATGTTCTAAATATTGGCCTTGCAGGTGATCCTCACATCCAGTGAATGGATTTATTAAAAAGCTAACAAAGACACATCAGAATACAACTTTGCAATATAGTGAGTAATTCACAATTTAGTAGATGCAATGGCAGACGACGCAGTAAGAACAAAGTCTTGAAATATATTTTATGAAATGAAAGCAGTTAGCAAGGTATATGAGATTTTGCACTTCATAAATACAGGAATCAAGGACAAAATGAGAAAAGTTAAGCTGAACCTGTTTTAAAAATCATTCAGATGATGTGAGTGTCACTGACCGGACCAATATTTTTTGCCTATCCCTTGTTACCCTTGAGAAGATGGGAGTGAGCTGCCTTCCTGAATAGTTGCAGTCCATGTGTTGCAAGTAGACCCACAATGTCATTTACTTTACTGAGGCCACAACTAGAATAAAGCATCCAGTTCTGGTCTCCACACTTTAGGAAGGAATTTAGGATTCTTGAAAACATGCAGAGGAGGTTGACCAGAATGGTTCCAAGGATTTTAGCTATAAGTTTACTTGAAGAAGTTGGGTTTGTTCTCTTTGAAGTAAAGGATGTTGAGGGGAAATTTGGAAGATGTGTATAGATTTTCACACGTTTCGATAAGGCAAGCAATAAAGAGTCGTTCTATTCAGTTGATGAAATGATTAGACATGGATTTATGGTTTTGGGTAAGTTTGTGGAAGTGGATTTTGTAATATCTTTCAGAATTGGGTGGGAACTCCAGGAAAATAAACATACAAGTCTAATAAGATATAGTGGGGAGAATGGGCTGATTACATTTCCTTAAAAGAGCTATCATGGGTACAGTACTATCTTGCTAACTAAATAACTCTAAAATATTGTGACAGTTGGAATTAATAGGTTCCATTTATAATATCAACCCTTAAAGTTTCCATATTACTATTCTAGTGAATGCATTGACAAGTAAATATTAGAAAATAGAAACAAAAAGTGCAGCCTAGCAGCATCTGTACAGAGAGAAGCTGAATTAGCAATTTGAGTCCAAAGAGGAGTTATTTGTCTTGCAAAGTTAATTCTGTTTCTCTTTCCAAAGATGCTGCCAGATTTGCTGAGTTTCTCCAGTAGTTTCTGTTTTCATTTCAGATTTTCAACATTTGCTTTTACATTAGAAAATAAAGTTTGAATAACAGCTAACGTTTGCTTTTATATTAGAAAATAAAGTTTGAATAACAGCTAACATTTTAAAACATGAAGTTAAATCCACTTATTCAGAAATTAACATTTGTCAAAATCTTATGAAAAGAAATATTACAAAGTGTGTCATTGACTTCAAACATAATTGGCAGAGGGGCCTGTGTTTTACTCCCAGGGAAAACCTGGTGGGAGCAAACAGCATTTCAGTTTGAGTCAAATGGCCTTCAGATTTTAATGTCCAGGCTCATTTAGGTGACATCAGTTGGCTGCTTGCCTGTTTTGCATATAAAGCAGTGTCTGTCTGGTATAAAGATTGGGCAGCACAGAACCCAATTTGCTGGCAACAAATGAAAGCAGCCAGTGATAAAGTAAATCTTCAGGAGACTGCAAAAACTGTTCTGTCTGATGCAAGGATTTTTGTCTTATGCATTTTAAAATGTGATTCTGCTTTTAACCAAGAAGCTATGGATAATGTTGCAGTTTAACATAAGACAAATTACTGAATTCGCTCACATTGGCTGGTGAAGATGATGCAATGGCAGACACATTGTCCAGAATGGGAAAAGATTGATGACTAAGTTAAAAATTTAAAAGAAATATGATAATGATTGTTTAAGATTTATAAACAAACCCAGTGGCTCTGTGCTGGAAAGGAGGCTACTTGAGGTCGTGGAGGTCTAGATATTCCATATGGGACTCTGATGGGCCATTCCAGTTCCTCTTCACTCCAACATGTAAAGTGACATCTATGGCCTCATAACAGTTACAGGGATGGCCACTACTGGTGACCTACTGACGTTCCAGTTGAAAGTCCCTCAGCACTCACTTTACCTCAGGGAATCATTAATTTGAACCCCCTTTGAATTTGGCAGGAGCCTCACCCATCCTCATTTCTTTTTATATTATTTCTTAAGGCATGTGACTGATGCTGATATGATGCCAGCATTTGTTGGCCATCCCTAATTGTCCTTCAGATTTTCAGGGACTTTCTGCCAAAATTACCTCAGACAATTGGTATTTCCATATGAAAAGTCAATGTTATGGCTTTCACCTACTTAAATCAAATCTTCCAGCTAATTCAATGTTAAGCAATGTTCAAAACATAAAGAATTATTTCATATTTAGAAGAGGTTAATTTACATTATGAATTTGCTATGTAATTTTCTGCTGAGGTGATAAGATGGTAGCTACAAGCAATCTTAGTAAAATTCTAAAGATGTGATGTGACACAATGCCTGACTTACAGCTCTCAATTTCCAGCGAGCAGCTCTGGGTGTCAAGAGGAAAACGACTGAAATCCATGTAACACATTGATGTTACTGTAACCCTGCAAGCAACATATTAAGTACTGTGACTATTGCTTTCAATTAAAATGCAAATACAGCAATGTTTAGCAGTGAGCAGTTAACATAAAGAATCTCAACTTCCAGTTCTGTGCTCACCCAATCTGTGAATTTAATGCTGCTGGTTTTGACAGTGGATGAGACTTCCCACCTAGGGGATTCTGTAAATAACGTGCCCCCCCCACCCCTTCCCCCCCACCCACCAATGACACAGCTGCCAGAGCTATTGAGATGTCGATGGGTAGTTTCCATCAAGTGATTGAGTTTATTTCTACCAGTTAGCTGCAACCTTACCCAGAATGCTGCAAATGTGTAAATGGACAATAATAAGATCTGGCATTTACAACTAGCCAAACTTATGACTCAGATTCCAACCTGCTTATCAATTTCCCATTGAAAGATAAAATCATCCCTCTTGGATTAGTGGGGAACTAGCTGCACACTGTGCCATCTGATGCAAGGATATTTGTATTGTGAACTTAAAAATACGATAGAAATTGCTTTTAACCAAAGGGCTATGGAAGATGTTGCAGTTTAAAATAAGGCAAATTATTAGAACATGTTGATGTTTGCTGATGAAGATAATGTGATAGCAGACACATTGTCCAGAATGGAAAAACAAGATGACTTTAGTTCAGAATTTAGGAGAAATATGTTAATTATTGTTTAAGATTTGTATACAGCATGAATGAGGATGAATGGGTATAAATCTCTTGAAGTCCATATACTATATATCTGTGTTAAAATACATTTTTAAAATGGCGTTTCATCTCTCCTGAAAGTGGAGTATGTAAACATCACTTTTATTCTTTTGAACAGTGGACATTTAAATGGGAAAAGATATTGTTTAAAACCAAAGATCTGTGGAAGAAGATATTGCAGATTTAAAAATTGAGTTACTGGAATTCATTATAGATTCTATCTACATTAGCCTTTTATTCAAACCATGAAGGAGTATGCGAGATACCTTCGCTCTGTGGGCACATACTCAGCCACAGGTTTGCCCTATAAAAATCTTCTGATTTTTTTCAACCAAGACCAGTTGTGTGTGGCCAGGAGTGCTTAACAGAGTAACAACTTCTTGATTGGTTCCTGGGTGAGTGGCTAAATCTTTGTGTTTGGACTATATTTCAGTAACAACCAACCTGTGAAATAGAAAACACTTCAATCTCTCTCTCCTCCTTATGTGAGTGGAGAAGTAAAAGGGAATTCTGAGCTGCCAGCTCCTCTCCCTCCCTTTGCAAATTCCCTTCTTGAAAGGAAAAGAGCAAAACCATCATCAGACGCTGAAAGGCTGAATCTTTAATGAAAGATTGAAAATCAGTGTGCCCACAACCTCATGAGCTCATCAAACTGTGGAAAGAAATTGGAAATGAACTGAAGGAAAACAGCTCATCAATGCCAATAATCTGGACTGCACCCAGAATTAGAGTCATAGAGATGTACAGACGGAAACAGACCCTTCCGTCCAACCCATCCATGCCAACCAGATATCCCAACCCAATCTAGTTCTACCTGCCAGCACCCAGCTCATATCCCTCCAAACCCTTCCTATTCATATACCCATCTAAATGCCTCTTAAATGTTGCAATTGTACCAGCCTCCACCACATCCTCTGGCAGCTCATTCCATACACGTACCACCCTCTGCGTGAAAAAGTTGCC
>NC_057712.1:96744901-96761631 GCF_004010195.1 Chiloscyllium plagiosum | reverse complement strand
AGTGGCCTAACCAATGTCCTGTACAGCCACAACATGACTTCCCAACTCCTGTACTCAATACTCTGACCAATAAAGGAAAGCATACCAAACGCCGCCTTCACTATCCTATCTACCCGCGACTCCACTTTCAAGGAGCTATGAACCTACACTCCAAGGTCTCTTTGTTCAGCAACACTTCCTAGGACCTTACCATTAAGTGTATAAGTCCTGCTAAGATTTGCTTTCCCAAAATGCAGCACCTCGCATTTATCTGAATTAAACTCCATCTGCCACATCTCAGCCCATTGGCCCATCTGGTCCAGATCCTGTTGTAATCTGAGGTAACCCTCTTCACTGTCCACTACACCTTCAATTTTGGTGTCATCTGCAAACTTACTAACTGTACCTCTTGTTCTCGCATCCAAATCATTTATGTAAATGACAAAAAATAGAGGGCCCAGCACTCTACTGGTCACAGGCCTCCAGTGTGAAAAACAACCCTCCACCACCACCCTCTGTCTTCTACCTTTGAGCCAGTTCTGTATCCAAATGGCTGATTCTCCCTGTATTCCATGAGATCTAACCTTGTTAATCAGTCTCTTTGTGGTCAATTTTTTTGTTCCCTTCACAAATATCCTTCTGATATTTGTGTCCTGTCTCTTTGTATGTGTATGGAAATATTATAAAAGTATTAGAGTTCAATTTATAGAGTTATAAGTTAGCAATTCATGTTTCCTTTTTTCCATTCATTAAAACTGTTTGCAATAAATAGTGATTTTCTTGTTAATGATAAATAGATCAGCTATGCATATTCTTTAAACTTGAATTTAGCATTTAGATAAAATTGGACAATTCAGTGGTTTAATAAATGTTCAATTCTGGAAGAGTGGGGCTTGCTCTATCCTAGGTGGTGTGACAGATGGCTTGCATCAAAATGAACAAGTCATCTCCTCCCTCAATTTTGTTACCTTCATATTTTCCTGAATAAGATAGGGGTTAGGTTTTGATCTCTTCTCCCTCTGAATAACAATAGTTTTTGCAGTCAGTGGAAGGAAATATTGGGCTGGGTTTAAAAATGGCTATCCATATGACCCCAAAAGTTTCTACCTGGTGAATTAGTGTAAACATTCCCCCTGTGGATGTAGTAAGAAGTTGGCATGCTGCTGCATGAGGGATATTTAGAGTCATAGACTCATAGAGATGTACAGCATGGAAACAGACCCTTCGGTCTAACTCGTCCTTGCTGACCAGGTATCCCAACATAATCTAGTCCCACTTGCCAGCACCCGGGCCATATCCTTCCAAAGTAAAATGTATCTTGGCTGTCAGCCTCTCGCTTTAGAGGGAAAATACTGCTGGAAATAAAGACTGAGGTTCTGTAATTATAATCTGATGAAATACATGGAGTATATCATAGACTCGTTAGTGGGGGTGCTTCTAGCGCTGATTAGCTTCTCTGTCCTTGAGAAACAAGGCAATAGCTGCACTGTGCTTATCTTTATCTTGAATTATTGTAAAGTGCAGAATGTAAGCAAAGTTGTTTGTATCAGTGTGTAAGCATAGGCTGACTGTTCAGCTCAACAGAGTGCTGAGGCAGTGGAACAACTGTAGCAGCCTCCCTGTGAAATCACGAAAAATAAAGCTTCTTGAAACAAGATTTGAAGTCTTAGACTAAGTAATTTCCTCAACACCCCCAGAGTATTTGCATTTAAACAGGGTTTCTAATGAATCGTGATTAAAGTCACAGCATTGGAAAGAGAGAGAGAGACCTTGTTTTTCTGGAATGTGTTGCCTAGACATGTACTGTAGGCAGATTCAACTAAAGCATTAAAGAGGGCATTAGGTGATTATTTAAATTGGAACATTGTACACAGTTATGGGAAAAATTCAGGTGAGTGGCCCAAGTCATGATTCTAATTTGGAGAACTGCTGCAAACATGATGGGCCAAATGGCCTACTTCTGCACTGTACCAATTCTGTGGTTCTGTTGCAAAGTTGAACACAAAATTCCAACAATTGTGCATAAATTGTGTCGTGTTTTGAAATATATTTTCTGCAATTGTGCACAGTATATACAGATTTAAAGAATTTGATGTTGTCCAATGAACATGTGACACCCTAGCTGAATTTCAGTGGAGATATTTTCGTTGATAAATCTGAGGAACAAGTGTAGAGAGAACATGAAGTGGTAATCAACCTATTCTTTCTTGCTACAGACTCTACTAAGTAATGTGTTATTTGATGTTTGGATTCCTGTTGTATTTGAAATAGGATCTGATTTTTATAAAAGAAAATATCCTTTGTCAAAAATAAACACAGGTGATATGAATAACAATTTTTTCCCTTAATGCAGGTTGCTATTGCATGCACTGTGCTACTTTTTGTCTGCTTACCTCAAACTGTACAATACCTTTCCATCAGGATAGACACGCAACATGATGTTGTCTGTGGTTGTATCATGTATAAAGGATCGCTTTGAATGTACAAAGAACATATCAGGAACCCAGATCTTTTTGACCAGCCTCCCATCAAAGGTCATACTCAGGTTGTTAGTGCTTGGGAATGAAAGGCGCTCATCTTTCCAATAATGCCTCAGGTATAGTGTCATTGTAAAGTCCTGTGAGAAAATGTGACAGACACAAAATAATCAGATTACGTTTCTGCTAACCACAGATGGTGTTTTGTGTTCTTCAAGCCAGCAATTTGAGAATCAGGTCACCACGCTGATCCATCAATTTATTTATCCTCTCGAATTAAATAATTTTAACACAGCATGTGAATACATAGACAAAGAGTGCAAATTTAATGAATTACCATATCCACTTCTGAGATGCTGTCCAGACTTTCTACCTGTACATCGACACCCACGGGTATTGAAGGACCTGCAGGAGGGGAAAAAGGCACATTACGGGTGCATCTGTCAGGCAGTATTATTTGTTCGATTTTTAAATCAAAACTGAATTTGTTTCATAGATCAGCAGAGGATTTTTGTACCCTATCCTATAATCAAGCTTTTGCATTACACACTACAGGTTGTGAATTAATACAGTATAATTTACCTTTGGAAGAAACAGCACTTTCATTTATTCAAATGTAAAATCGGATCAAAATTTCCACCAGCAGATTATTGTCAGGACCATTCCTCACTCAATACCCTGCCGAGTCTGTGCTGAGTACCAGGCATGATCCCCAGGGAGCAAAACCTCTGATTAATTGCCACTTAGATGGTGGGCAGGTTCCTCATATGTACAGGCCAGTCTTTTTTCCAAAACATCGTTGTTTTCATAAACTTCATGAAAGCACTTTGCATAACCATTTAACATTGACATTATGGCAAGTATAAGTAACTCTGTTTCTTCCAAAACTGTATGATTCATTACATTTACTATTACAATCAATATTTACAATGTTAATTTCAAATCAAACATATGGATTTGTGTGAATTCTCACAGTTCCCAATCCCTCAACATATGTACATGACAGAAAGACTAAAATAATGGTGTTTCCACATTGTGCCTTTGCAACAGTTTAGTTGAGTACGTCCTTCAACATTTGGTCCTGGATCCTGTAATGTGTCAGTCAACAACGTGCAGTGATAGGTAACTCTTTGCACTAGAAAAACGAATGGGCAGACCAAAAAGCACCTTTTATTGAGTGATAATTCCCCAGTTGGAGTTGTTTATCTCGATGTGTCCTTTGTTTCATGGAGATGTTTAAGGTAGACCATGACAAAGTAACACACTTTTATAAAGAGCAGCTTAGCAAAGGCACATTCCAGAAGAAGGTGGATAATGGTCTCTTCCCACACTTGGGTGCAATATGTAGAGTGTAAGATTCCAATGATACATGGGAACATAGGAACACACATTGGCCATGCAGCCTGGTGAGAGACCAGAAAAACTGCAGATGCTGGAATCCAAGGTAGACTAGCAGGAGGTTGGAAGAACGCAGCAAGCTAGGCAACATCAGGAGGTGGAGATCGACGTTTCAGGTATAGAAGGGTTACAACTGAAACATCAACTTATCCATCTCCTGATGCTGCCTGGCTTGCTGTGTTCATTCAGCCTGGTGACCCTGTTCTGCCATTCAATATGATCATGGCTGATCAAACCATTCAATACCTTTTACCCACCCCATCTCTATAAACTTGATTATCAGAGATCTATTAATTTCTACCTTAAATATATGCAAAGACAGAACTTCTATTGCCCTCAGCAGTAGAGAGTTCCAAAGGTTCACAATTATTTGAGTAAAAAACTTCCTCCTCATCTCATACCTGAGTGCAATTGCTCTTGTTGTTAAATTGTGTTCCCGGATATGGATGCCCAAACCAGGAGAAACATCTTAACTGCACCTATCCTATCTATCCCTTGATGTATTTTGTCCATTTCAATTAGATCACCTCTCATTCTTCAAAACTCAACAGATTACAGGCCAAGTTTGCCCAATCTGTCTTTATAGGGCAATTGCACCATTGCAGGAACAACTCTGGTGAAGGTTTGCTGGGCGACCTCTATGGCAATAATATCTTTCTTGAGATAATGAAACCAAAATTACACATGGTACTTCAGGTATGATCTAGCCAAGCTCCTTGACAATTAAAGCAACACCTTGCTATTCCTGTGCTCAAGTCCTCTTGCAAAAAAAGCTAACCTTCCATTTGCTTTCCTAATAGTTTGTTGGACCTGTATATCAGTCTTCAGTGGCTTATTGATTAGGGCACTTAGAACATTTTGAACATCTACACTTTCCTACCTCCTATCATTTAAGAAATATTGTGTTCATCTGTTTCTCATAACACAGTGGATAACCTCACATTTTTCCACATTGTATTTCATCTACCATGTTCTTGCCCATTCACTAAGCCTGTCGAAATTATCCTGAAGCCACTTTATATATTTCTCACAACACGCATTCCCACTTAGTTTTGTATCATCTGCAAATTTAGAAATATAACATTTGGTTCCCCAACTCCAAATCATTAATATATTTTGTTTACAGACGAAACCCAAATACTGACCCTTCCAGTACCTCACTAGTCACAGCTGTCCAATGTGAGAATGATCCATTTATTTCTACTCTCTCTTTACCCTCTGTTAGATAATCATTTATCCACACCAATACATTATTTCTGGAATTCTAAGTATATTACACCCATTGGCTCTCCTTTATTAGTTTTATTAGTAACATTGTCAAAAAACTATAACAAGCTCATCAAACATGATTGCCCAATCATAAATACATGCTGATTATGTACAATCAAGTCATTATCAACCATGTGTCCAAATATCCATCCTTTCTAGCATTCTAAATTCTAGCAATTACGTTACTACTGAGGTGAGGCTAACAGGTTTGAGGTTCTGTTTACTTTCTCACTCCCTTTTTAAGTGTGCTACCTTCCAATCCACAGAAATCATTGCAGAATCTGAGAATTTGCAAAGATGACTACCAATGTATCTTTGATCTGTATAGCCACTTCCATCAACACATTGGGATGAAGATCCTCAAGTCTTGAGGATGCATTAACTTTCAGCCCCTTTCATTTTGCCAGTACAGCGTTCCTTCAATTCCTCATTCTCTCTTGCCACTTAGATCTCTAAGAAATCTCTGGGAAATTCCTGGTATCTCACTCATTAAAAACTCTCTTCTCTGCCATTTCCATATTCCACCTTATAAATTCTCCTGACGATGCCTATAATGGACTTAACCAAACATTTTCCTTTTTACATATCGATATAAAAGCTTTTACAGTCTATTTATATGTTTTGCTTCATTGCATTCATATTCTATTTTCCCTTTTTTATTTTTTTCTTGGACATTTTTTGTTGTATTCTATAAATCTCCCAGTCCTTAGAATTACTGCTATTTCTGGGAACTTTTAAGACCTTTTCTTTTAATGTTTTACAATCTTGAGCTTCCTTTGCCACAACTGACCGACCTTTTGTGACATTTTGCATCTTGAAGGAATGTATAGTTGCTGTGAGTTATGTAATAGTTCTTTAAAGATTATCCATTGCCTATGTACAGTCAGGCCTTTTAATCTATTTTCCGATCTACTTCAGTCAATTTGTGCCTCATGCCTTCATAGTTTCCCTTATTCAAATTTAACACCCTCCTTTCAGAGTGAACTACCTCAGAGAGACATAGAGTTGTACAGCACAGGAACTGACTCTTCGGTCCAACCAGTCCATGTCGAATATAATCCCAAACCAAATTAGTTCCACCTGCCTGCTCCTGGTTCATATCCCTCCAAACCTTTCCTATTCATGCACTTATCCAAATGTCTTTTAAACATTGCCATTGTACCTACATCCACCACTTCCTCATGAAGTTCATTTCACACAAGAACTACCCTCTGTCTAAAATAGGTTGCCCCCATGTCTTTTTTAAATCTCTCTCCTCTCACCTTAAAAATGTGCCCCTCAGCCTTGAAATCCCCCCATCCTAGGGAAAAGACAGCTACCATTAATTATATGTATATCCCTCATTATTTTATAAACTTCTTTCAGGTCACCTCTCAACCTCCTGCGCTCCAGTGAAAAACATCCCAGCCTATCCAGCCTTTCTTTATAACTCGGATCTTCCACACTCAGCAACATCCTGGTAAATCTCTTCTGAACCCTCTCTAGTTTAATAATATCCTTCCTATAACTGGGGAACCTAAACTGGACACAGTGCTCCAGAAAAGGCCTCACCAATTCTTGTACAACCTCAGCATGACTTCCCAACTCCTATACTCAAAGGTCTGAGCAATGAAGGCAACATGCTAAGTGCCTTTTTAACCACCCTGTCTATATATAACACAAACTTTAAAGAAGTATGTACCTGAAACCCTAGGTCCCTCTGTTCTACAACAGCATCCAAGACCCTACCATTCATTGTATAAGTCCTACCCTTGTTTGTCGTTACTAAAATGTAATACCTTGTATTTATCCAAATTAGCCTCCATCTGCCATTTTTCAGCCCATTAACCCATTTGATCAAAATCCCTTTGTATTCTTAGAAAACCTTCTTCACTATGTACTAAGCCATCAATTTTGGTGTCGTCCACAAACTTACTAACCATGCCTTCTACATTCTCATCTAAATCATTTGTATAAATGACAAAGAAAAGAGGACCCAGAACAGATTTTTGGACCTAATATAAAATTCTGTTATCCTATGGTCAATTTTTGCCAGGTTATTTCTCAAGAAGATCATTATTTATTCCTTTTCATTACATAATATTGGACCTAAAATAGCATGTTCTCTAGTTGGTTCTTCATAGAAAACCATCCGTAACACCCTGCAGAAACAATCTCCACAGCTTTTGGGCTTAACTGCTTTATTCAGCCCATGTGCAAATTTAAGTTATCCTTGATAACTGTGTCACCTACACTGCATGTTTCTCTTATCTGCTGATTAATAGCATGTCCCACACTATCGCTACTATGTGGTGGCCTATAAATTTGCTGCCCCCTTACTGTTTCTCAGTTCCATTCAAACAGATTCCACACATTGTTCTTCTAATCTGTGATCCTGCCTTAACTAATATACTGATCCTGTCTCTTATTATTAGTGCACACCACCTCCTTTCCATTCTTGTCTGTTCAATTCCTAGTCTTTGTCGCCATGCAGTCATGTTCTTGAAATGGGAATTAGATTGTACTCATGTATATATCAAATTGTGCCTTTAGATCAGGCTGTAAACTCAGAGGGAGTTCTCTCTGCAGACAGGAAGATCCCAATGGAATCCTCACCCTTCCCTCACTAGTGGTTCAATTGGACTAATTGGCTATACTCTACTGCTAGGCACATAGTTGGTGCTCAATTAACCCCTCCTTGGCATGGTCACCCAGAGATGAGAACAAGCTAACACCATCATTTCTGATATTGTTCCTGGGTCAGTCTTCAAGCCATCTTTGCAAGGCTGGGAAGATTTCACCTATTGCCAGCAAAATTTTCCTCCATCCTTGAAGGTTTCCCAAAGTGAACAAAAGCAAACATTAGTATTTAAAGGCAAAAATGTCCATTTTAATGCAACAAAACTCGAGACAATTTACAAATAGAACATTTTAGGCATCAGACAAGACTTGGGCAATGTTTGCTGGGAGATTATCAAGATGAACATCAAAGAGGCAGGAAGAAGTTGTTGGAGAAGATCTAAGGCACAGATATTAGGAGGGAATTGAGAAAACCTAACTCTGATGGTTTAATGGCTGTAATGTTGATGATGTAACTGAAAGATGGCAATTAGAAATTTGTTCAGACTCAAATTATTGGAGAATGTGTGCTGGTATGTAGAGCTGGAGGACATTTCATTAGTAAGTTTATGGAGAAAGTCAAAATGCCAGTGAGGATTTTAAAATCAATAGTTTAGAGGGAGTTGGGATGTTGACGTTGGTTTAAAGATGAGAAAGGATGCAGTAGGCCATAGTAGTAGGAGGTAGGGCTCAGCACAATTTACTAAATTTTTTTGTGGTGGAAGCTGATGGGGGAGAGACATGGTGAAACTGAATCTGCAGATGATGACAGCATTGGTGCTGACTCCAATGATTTTAAGGACACAGGCTAGTGATACTGCTGGGATTGAAATTGTTTTTTCACGGTACACTGGACTGGAGTGAAGTTTGAAGTTGAGCTTGCAATTGAATGTGGCATTGAGTTTGATGAGTCTAGGACAAAGAATTACCTCCATTTCTATTGTACTTATGGTCAGGAAATGGATGTAGCTTTGTGGCAGTTCTCAGCCTTTGTTTGGTGAGGTTGTTGATCCAGTGATACCAGTGGTCAGAAAGTTGTTTAATTAGGTATTACAATATGAAGGTACTAAGTGTAACAACTTCATGATCCATTTGATAAAAGGCATTTGGACTAATTGGAAAAGTAAATTTATGACTAAGGGGTGTATTTTCTAATCTCCACAATGTCCATATTAACCAAGTTCCCTTTGTGTCCACTTGGCCATGCATTCTGGCTGCCAATCAAGCCTAATGAATAACTTCAAACTTTGTTTATACTTCTTTTTTCGTGGGTCTTCCTCTCCTGTCTCCTCCCTTTCCTGTTATCTAGTTACGTCACCTTTGCTTCTACTTATTTATTTGGCCACAATTCAATTCATCACTACTTCTCAGATTTTCTACTCCTCCTGCTGCTGACCCTGGCTTGAATTTCAATTGACTAATTGCCTCTTGCCTCTTTTGGCATTGTCCAAAGGCCATCAAAGCACTTGTTGTTGACTCCGTCTAAGCAGAAATACCACGTCTTCTTTTCCTGACGTTTCTACCCAATTATTAACCTCCTTCCCATTCAACATACTTTGTCATTTCCTTCCTGGCCTCAGAAAAGTGAGGAATAGAGAAACAAGAGGATGTTATGGAGAATTCTACAAACTTAGAGCCTGGACAATTGGAGGCACATTTCACCAATGGTGGGTGAAAGGATAGAATAAGCATAAAAAATGAGAGTCAGATCAATCTTGGATTTGGCTGGTTGCAGTTTAGAGTTGGGGGAGGTGACAGAGGTAGGAAGGTACAAGGCCATCAAGTGATTTACACTTGATTTTACATCAGAGGCATATAACTTTATAGGGGGGATGTGTGAGCAAAACTTGGTCCGGACAAAGGTACAGTCAACAGAGTTTGGGGAAGTATTGGGCAGTCGCATCCAGACAGAACAAAAGTATGATTGAGAGTTTCAGTGGATATTGAAGAGACACAATACCATGAGACCATAAAATTTGGGAGCACAGGTAGACCAGTCAGCCCATCAAGTCTTCTTCATTATTAATAAGAACATGGCTGATTTTATCATCCTCAACTCCACTTTGCTGATTTTTCCCCAGATCCATTGATTCCCTTCCAGATTAAAAATCTGTTTACCTTAGCCTTGAATATACAATCACTTCTGCTACAATACCTCTTTCATTAACGCAAATTGGCTGTAACACAATTGGGTGAATATGGAAGGCTGTTTCTAAAACTCAAACTTTTAAAATGTGTGTTGGCTATAATGTGATTACATCGCCAACATGTTACATGTTAGTTGTATTGTGGCGATTTTTGTATAGCTTAGGATCACATGGGGATGCAACTAGAAGAAATGCCTATACTTAACATCCTGACAGCCTTCTGCGGTAAAGTCATTACCGTCCGAGAGAAGAAATTCCTCCATGTTTCTGCCTTAAGTGTGGGAACCCTTATTCTATGATTATGTCCTACTCCTAAACTCTCCCACAAGGGGAAACAACTTTACACATTTACCCTGTCAAGTTCCTTAAAAATCTTGAATGCTTCAATTCTTGTCAACTCCAATCAGTACAGGCCCAAAGTACTCAACTTCTCCTTGTAAGACAGTCCTGGATGAGCCTTCTCTCAACTGCTTTCAATACCAGTATATCTTTCTTTAGGTAAGGAGCTCAAAACAGTTCACAGTATTCCAGCTGTGGTCTGACTCGTGCCTTGTATAAGTTTAACAAGATTTCCCTATTTCTGTATTCTATTCCCTTTGAAATGAAGGCCAACATTCCATTTGCCTTCCCTAATATCCTTTGAACTTGTATGCTAACTTTCTATGATTTATGCACGAGGACTCTCAAATCCCTGCGCTGTCGTTTTCTACAGACTTCTCAGTTAAATAAGGTTCAGCCCTTCTATTCTTGCTTTTCAAAATTCATAACCTCACATTTTCCCACATTATATTTCATCTGCCAAGTTTTTACTCACTCTTTTAACCTGTCCATATCCCCCTGTGGATGCTTTGTGCCATCCTCACCTCTTGCCTTCCTACCTATCGTTATATCATCCGCAAACTACATTAACTGGATGGTGTTATGGAGGCGCAACTTGCTAATTTTTGTGATAAAGAAGGTGACTGTGGTCAGGAAGAAGGATAGAATGGACATCAGGAGCACAGCATTTATGAGACAGTCAAGGCCAATTGTTCCAGTTTTCTCAATGTTTAACTAAAAAATTACAGTTCACTCAAGATATTGGAAAAGTACTTTGACAACAGGGAGATACTGGAATGATTGGGACCCTGAGGGGGTGTTGTTCAGGTGGCCCAAGTTTCACAGATGATGTTGCCGAGAGGAGACCGTGTCAGAAGACCAGTAGTTGTAAATCAAGATGTTCCTCCGAAAAGCAGAAACACTGAGAAATTCCTAATGGCGGACCGCTTTAATATGACTGCGGGAATGACTGCACCATTATAGAAGGCAAGAGGTAAAATGTTGTCAAAATTAATAATAATTTCAGCATTATCTCTATCTGCTGCTTCATAAGCTTCTGTATGTTTCCCATTGAGCAATAAATAATAAGAAATCATAGTAATACATAAAAATAACAGAATAAGACCAGGCACAAAATGGGTACTGAATGCTTTCAAATTGATTTTAGTAAGTCCTAGAGAGTGATCACGAGTGTTGACAACAGCGTATATGTTTGTCTTAAAATAAGATCAATTGCAGTTTCTTTCAGTGTACCAGACAAAATTAGACAAGTGTAACGTTAGAAAGGTAACATTAGAAATGTTTTGGGATGTTTCATTTGAAGCAAATGCACTTGTTTTATTTAAAAAATAAATTATCTGAAAGACCATCTGTCACTCAGGCAAGTCAAATAAATTACTGCAGAATCTAATCCAGTGAGCCAAAACTGTATTTCCTTTAATCCTTTTTGAAAGAGTCTACTGATTATTATGAAAATGTAACTCCAAAATGAAGGGTTTTTTTCTGACTGCTGTGTGTTTAAATCCCTATCAAAGTTGTTAGACCAATACAATAATAATTAATTGGAATATGTGCTAATAAGACTTAATCTTATTGAGGTAGTGATTTATTACTGTTAGCAAATAGCAACATTTAACTTTTAGAGGGAAGATTTGTTTGCAAAGCTGATATCAGTGTGGCTTGTGTGGCTTTTATAGTATTAATAAGGAACATTCCATGTGCCACACAGATAACAGTGTTGTCTGCTCTAGGGAATCTATGTAGAGTCATAGAGACACAGAGATGTACAGCACAGAAACAGACCCTTCGGTCCAACACGTCCATGCCAACCAGATATCCTAACCCAATCTAGTCCCACCTGCCAGCACCTGGCCCATATCCCTCCAAACCCCTCCTATTCATATACCCATTCAAATCCATTTTAAATGTTGCAATTGTACCAGCCTCCACCACTTCCTTTGGCAGCTCATTCCATACACGTACCACCCTCTGCGTGAAACAATTGCCCCTTAGGTTCCTTTTATATCTTTCCCTTCTCGCCCTAAACCTATGCCATGATTTGGAGATGCCGGTGTTGGACTGGGGTTTACAAAGTTAAAAATCACTCAACACCAGGTTATAGTCCAACAGGTTTAATTGGAAGCACACTAGCTTTCGGAGCGTCGCTCCTTCATCAGGTGATGAAGCCCTCCACTATTGAGCCCTCCACTATCACCTGATGAAGGAGCGACGCTCTGAAAGCTAGTGTGCTTCCAATTAAACCTATTGGACTATAACCTGGTGTTGTGTGATTTTTAACTTTGTAAACCTATGCCCTCTAGTTCTGGACTCCACCACCCCAGGGAACAGACTTTGTCTATTTATCCTATCCATGCCCCTCATGATATTATAAACCTCTATAGTGTAGCCTGCAAAATGTACATCTTGGTGTCCTTGCCCTTTGCTGTATGGAAAGGATATGGCAATGGTGTGATCTCTGTTTTTTACCCTCAGCAGATATAAAGTAGAGCTGCAAAAGCTGCTTCCAGGCTGTGTAAATGTTGACATCTTGGAAGGGCAGCTGAAAGTGCAAGATGGGTGAGGTGTCACTCATAAAGTTAACATTTGCCTGCCAAGAACTATCTCGAACAGCAGCCTCTCAGTACCCTTGTCTGCAGCTCATCACAGTAGCTGATCCAAACGTTCCAGCTTCTCAATTTCAAGAAGAGACTCTTCCAGCCTCAGTGCTGCTTCAGGGGAACAGGTTTCCTGGTTGTGAAATCTAGAAATGAAGGCTGAAGTGACTCTAAATTGACTTTTTAATTTCCTTTATAATTTATGGACACCATGGGAGTTAACATATACCTTCAAACCTTTGCTGTTCCTCAGAAATCCAGAAGCGGGTAAATGATGTTCAAACCCTTCCTGACATCAATGTCAGAGAATTTAACTTTCTGTATGCATGTGTAACTGACTCCCTTATCTGGGAAAATGCACCATTTGAGGGTGTGATTTTATCTATCATTTAACATCCAGGTAACCAATGTAGGGTGGTGACTTAATAGCCTCCAGGAGTGCTGCTCTGTGCTGATTACAGACAGCAATCAATGCAAAACTATACCTAACCATGTGACATTATCATTGGAATTCGGAAATCCTGGTTCACTGCACCATGCCACCTATCAGCAGAAAAATAACTTTTTATCTCATCTCCTTCAGTGGAGCATCGAGGAAATTGAACAGTACTATTTAAATGTTATGTAAATATCTATGGATATTAACTGGGTCCTAATCGCTTTAAAATTGATTTAAATTTCTGACTTCCCTCATCTATAGAAATGAAGGCTAATCTTGAAATGTACTGTATGATAGTGGCGCTGATCTCCTCAGAAGTAGTGTCTTTGAAAGCATAGTTGAGCTGATCTCTGAGGGACACAAACTCAGCTTGTTTTCAATTTTTATGGACTCTCAAGTGTTAGTTTGGTCATCCATCTATTAACTACTTAAACTGCATTTTTAATTGAAAAATCCAACTATGCTTACCTATGACTGGTAATGTCAACTGCATGCATTAGTCTTACAATATTACAAGCTGCAAGCTTAGGCAAAGCTGGTAGTTGGTTCTTACCTCCGAATCCAGGTCTCATTGTGAAATCATGATCATCCACTCTGAGAAGTTGCTCAGATTTTGTTAAATAAGATTTTGTTGCATCTGCACTTCTCTTCAGAATAGGACTGCAAGGTAAAATGTAACAAATTAATAAAAAGACAATAACAATGTCTGTTGATTTGCCTCTATACTTTTCCCTCTCCTACCTCTTGAGCTATTCAGTCTGACTTTCAGAACAAGAGTAGATCAATTTATTCCCTTGAAACAATTCCACCATTCTATGAGATGAAGACTGATCTGTAACCTATATCTAACCCTATATCTGTCTTTGCTTCATATGTCTTAACACTTTTAGGTAACAAAGTCAAAGAATTTCAGTTTAATGGTAAAAATTGATCCATCATCAATTACAGAAGAAAATTCCCAAATTTAACCATCATTAATGTTTATAAGTGTTTCCAAATTTCAAAACCAAAAGGTCTGGCTCTGATGTTTAGAAACACAGAAATATAGAAAATATTTGCAGAAGTAGGCCATTTGGCCCTTCAAGCTTGTACCACCGTTCAATATGATCATGGCTGATCATGCAATTTCAATATCCCATTCCCCATAGCCCTTGATCCCTTTAGCTGCAAGGGCCATGTCCAGCTCCCTGTTAAATACATCTAATGAACTGGTCCCAACAGCTTCCTGTTCACAACTGTCTGAGTGGAGAAATTCTTCTTCATCTCAGTCCTGAATGGCTTACCCCTTATTCTTAGACTGTAATCTCTAATTCTAAACTTCCCCAACATGGTGAACATTCTTCCCATATCCAGCCTATCAACATATACATCAGGATTGTATATGTTTCTTTGAGATTCCCCCTCCTTCTTCTAAATTCCAGTGTGTACAAGCCCAATCAATCCAGTCTTTCTTCATATGTAAGTCCTGCCATTCTGGGAATCCGTCTGATGAACCTTTGCTAGACTTTCTCAATAGTAAGAATGTCCTTACTCATACTAGAAAACCAAAACTGCACACAATACTCAGGGTGTGGCCTCACCAAGGCCCAGTATCACTGCAGCAAGCCATCCCTCAAATCTTCTCACTAAGAAGAAGACCAGCATGCCATTAGCTTTCCTCACGGCTTACTACACCTGCATATCAACCTTCTTGGGGAAATAGATGGTGACATCTTCAAACATGTCCTTATTACAGAGGAGGAAGTGCTGGATGTCTTGAAATGTGGATAAAGGTGGATAAATCTCTAGGACCTGATCAGGTCATAGAGTCATAGAAATGTACTGTACAGAAATAGACCCTTCGGTCTAACTCGTCAATGCTGACCAGATATCCCAACCCAATCTAATCCCACCTGCCAGCACCCGGCCCATATCCCTCCAGACCTTTCCAATTCATATACCCAACCAGATGCTTGTTAAATGTTGCAAATGTATCACCCTCTATCACTTCCTCTGGCAGGCCATTCCATACATGCACCATCCTCTGCGTGAAAACATTGCCCGTGAGGACTCTTTTATATCTTTCCCCTCTCACCCTAAACCTATGCCCTCCAACCCTAGGGAAAAAAAACTTTGTCTATTTAACCTATCTATGCCCCTCATGATTTTATAAACCTCTACAAGGTCACCCCTCAGCCTCCAAAGCTCCAGGAAAAGCGGCTCTAGCTTATTCAACCTCTTCCTATAGCTCAAATCCTCCAACCATGATAACATTGTTGTAAATCTTTTCTGAACCCTTTCAAGTTTCACAACATCCTTCCGATGTTGCGGCTGTACAGGACATTGGTTAGGCCATTGTTTGAAATTGCGTGCAATTCTGGTATCCTTCCGATAGGAAGGAGACCAGAATTGCACGCAATATTCAAACAATGGCCTAACCAATGTCCTGTACAGCCGCAACATGACGCCCCCAACTCCTGTACTCAATACTCTGACTAATAAAGAAAAGCATACCAAACGCCTTCTTCACTATCCTATCTACCTGCACCTCTACTTTCAAGAAGCTATGAACCTGCACTCCAAGGTATCTTTGCTCAGCAACACTCCCGAGGACCTTAACATTAAGTATATAAGTCTTGCTAAGATTTGCTTTCACAAAAAGCAGCACCTTGGATTTATCGGAATTAAACACCATCTGCCGCTTCTCAGCCCATTGGCCCACCTGGTCAAGATCCCGTTGTAACTTGAGGTAATCCTCTTCGCTGTCCACTACACCTCCACTAACTATACTTCTTAAGCTCACATCCAAATCATTTATATAAATAACGAAAAGTAATGGACCCAGCACCGATCCTTGTGGCACTCCTCTGGTCACAGGCCTCCAGTCTGAAAAACAACCCTCCACCACCACCCTCTGTCTTCTACCTTTGAACCAGTTCTATATCCAAATGCTGGTTCTCCCTATATCCTGTAAGACTGAGAAGAGTTTAAAGACAGTAGGAGTATACGTAAGAGGGAAATCAGGGAAAAAAAGGGGACATGAGATAGCTTTGGCAAATAGAATTAAGGAGAATCCTTAATTGTAAAAGGGTTTTTACAAATACGTAAAGGACAAAAGGGTAACTAGGGAGAAAATAGGGCCCCTCAAAGATCAGTAAGGTGGCCTTTGTGTGGAGCCGGAGAAAATGGGGGAGATACTAAACGACTATTTTGCATCAGTATTTACTGTGGAAAAGGATATGGAAGATATAGACTGTAGGGAAATAGATGGTGATACCGTGCAAAATGTCCAAATTACAGAGGAGGAAATGCTGGATGTCTTGAAACGCATAAAGGTGGATAAATCCCCAGGACCTGATCAGGTGTACCTTAGAACTCTGTGGGAAGCTAGGAAAGTGATTGCTGGGCCTCTTGCTGAGATATTTGTATCATCGATAGTTACAGGTGAGGTGCCGGAAGACTGGAGGTTAGCTAACGTGGTGCCACTGTTTAAGAAGGGTGGTAAGGACAA
>NC_057712.1:96699351-96744449 GCF_004010195.1 Chiloscyllium plagiosum | reverse complement strand
AATGTGAGGTGCTACATATTGGAAAGGTGAATCAGAGCAAGACTGATACACTTAATGGTAAGGTACTAGGGAGTGTTGCTGAACAAAGAGACCTTGGAGTGTAGGGTCATAGCTCCTTGAAAGTGGAGTCGCAGGTAGATAGGATAGTGAAGAAGCCGTTTGGTATGCTTTTCTTTATTGGTCAGAGTATTGAGTACAGGAGTTGGGAGGTCATGTTGCGGATGTACAGTACATCGGTTAGGCCACTGTTGGAATATTGCGTGCAGTTCTGCTCTCGTTCCTATTGGAAAGATGTTGTGAAACTTTAAATGGTTCAGAAAAGACTTACAAGGTTGGAGGATTTGAGCTATAGGGAGAGGCTGAACAGACTAGGGCTGTTTCCCCTGGAGTGTTGGACGCTGAGGGGTGACCTTATAGAGGTTTACAAAATTATGCGGGGTATATAGACAAAGTCTTTTCCTTGGGATCAGGAAGTCCAGAGCTTGAGGGCATAGGTTTAGGGTGAGAGGGGAAAGATATAAAAGAGACCTACGGGGCAACTTTTTCACACAGAGGATGGTACGTGTATGGAATAAACTTCCAGAGGAAGTGGTGGAGGTTGGTACAATTGCAACATTTAAGAGGCATTTGGATGGGTAAATGAATTGGAGGGTTTGTAGGGATATGTGCCGGGTGCTGGCAGGTGGGACTAGATTAGGTTGGGATATCTGGTCGGTATGGACAGATTGGACCGAAGAGTCTGTTTCCATGCTGTACATCTCTATGACTCTATGAATCTATGACTCTATCTACCCTTGCTAACCAGTCTCCCATGAGGAACCTTGTCAAGTGCCTTACTGAAATCCATATAGGTGTGCCCTAGAACTCTGTAGGAAGCTAGGGAAGTAATTGCCCAGCTCCTTGCTGAGATATTTATATCATTGATAGTCACAGGTAAGGAGGGAAGACTGGTGGTTGGCTAACATGGTGCCATTATTTAAGAAAGGTGGTAAGGACAAGCCAGGTAACTATGGTAAGCCTGACATCGGTGGTGGGCAAGTTGTTGGAGGGAGTCCTAAGGGACAGGATTTAGAAGTATTTAGAAAGGCAAGACTGATTAGGGATAGTCAACACGGCTTTGTGTGTGGGAAATCATGTCTCACGAATTTGATTACGTTTTTTTAAAAAGGTAACAAAGAGGATCGATGAGGGCAGAGTGGTGTACATGATCTATATGACCTTCAGTAAGGTGTTCAACAAGGTTCCCCATGGGAGACGGATTAGCAAGGTTAGATTCATGGAATACAGGGAGAACGAGCCATTTGGATACAGAACTGGCTCAAAAGTAGAAGACAGAGGCTGGTGGTGGAGGGTTGTTTTTCAGACTGGAAGCCTGTGACCAGTGGAGTGCCACAAGGATCGGTGCTGGGTCCACAACTTTAAGTCAGTTATATAAATGATTTGGATGTGAGCTTAAGAAATATAGTTAGTAAGTTTGCAGATGACACCAACATTGGAGCTGTAATGGACAGCGAAGAAGGTTACCTCAGATTACAACAGGATCTTGACCAGATGGGCCAATGGGCTGAGAAGTGGCAGATGGAGGTTGATTTAGATAAATGCAAGGTGCTGCATTTTGGGAAAGTAAATCTCAGCAAGACTTATACACTTAATGGTAAGGTCCTAGGGTGTGTTGCTGAACAAAGAGACCTTGGAGTGCAGGCTCATAGTTCCTTGAAAGTGGAGTTGCGGGTAGATAGGATAGTGAAGAAGGTGTTTGGTATGCTTTCCTTTATTGGTCAGAGTATTGAGTACAGGAGTTGGAAGGTCATGTTGCGGCTGTACAGGACGTTGGTTAGGCCACTTTTGGAATATTGTGTGCAATTTTGCTCTCGTTCCTATCGGAAGGATGTTGTGAAACTTGAAAGGATTCAGAAAAGATTACAAGGAAGCTGCCAGGGTTGGAGGACTTGAGCTATAGGGAGAAGCTGAATGGGTTGGGGCTGTTTTCCCTGGAGCGTCGGAGGCTAAGAGGTGACCTCATAGAGGTTTATAAAATCATGAAGGGCGTGGACAGAATAAATAAACAAAATTTTTTCCCTGTGGTGGGGGAGTCTAGAGGTTTAGGGTGAGAGGCAAGATATAAAAGGGACCTAAGGGGCAACTCTTTCATGCAGAAGGTGGTGCATGTATGGAATGAGCTGCCAGGTGAAGTGGCAGAGGCTGGTACAATTGCAACATTTAAAAAGCATCTGGATGGGTTTGGAAGGATATGGGCCAAGTGCTGGCAAATGGGACTAGATTAGATTTGCAATACCTGGTCAGCATGGACAAGTTGGACTGAAGGGTCTGTTTCCGTGCTGTACATCTCTGTGACTCTATGACTATAACTGTTCCACCATGACACCCATGTCTTGTTGCACCTCACCTTTTCCTAAAGTGCCATCATTCAATAATAAACTGCCTTCCTGTTTTTGCACCAAACTGCATAACCTCACATTTACCTACATTATATTTCATTTGCCAGATCTTCCAGCCTGTCCAAGTCACCCTGTAGCCTCTTAGCATCCTCCTCACAGCAAATACTGCCACCCAACCTAGTATCATCTGCAAATGTGGAGATATGACATTCAATTCCTTCATCCAAATCATTGATATATCTTGCGAACAATTGGGGTCCTAGCACTGAACCCTGCGGCATCCCACTCATCACTGTCTGCCACTCTGAAAAGGACCCATTTTTTCCATGTCCCTGCTTCCTGTCTGCCAACCAGTTCTCTAAACATGTCAATACATTAACTCAGATACCATGAGCTTTAAATTTTATTTACTAATCTCTTGTGTGGAACCTTGTCAAAAGTCTTTTGAAAGTCCAGATACATGACATCTACTGATTCACCCCTGCCCACTCTACCAGTCAAATCTTCAAAAAATTCCAGAAGATTTGTCAAATATGATTTCCCTTTAGTGAATCCATGATTCTGTCACCACTTTCCAAATGCACAGTTATTGCATCCTTAATTATTGACTCCAGCATTTCCCAACACTGATGTCAGGCTAACCAGCCTATAATTCCCTATTTTCTCCCTCCTTTTTTTAAAATGTGGGGTTACATTAGCTACCCTCAAGTTCATTAGAGCTTTTCTAGAATGTATAGAATGCTGGAAAATGATCACTAATTGGTCTACTATTTCTGGGGCCACTTGCTTAAGTACTCTGGGATGCAGAGCATCAGGACCTCGGGACTTATCAATTTCCCCAATACCATTTCCTGACTAATAAGGATTTCCCTCAGTTCTTCCTTCATTTTTGACCCTCTGTCCCCTAGCATTTCCAGGAGGTTATTTGTGTCCTCCTTAGTGAGCACAGATCCAAAGTATTTGTCCAATTGGTCTGCCATCTCTTTGTTCATAGAATCTTTACCAGGTGGAAACAGGCCTTTCGGCCCAACAAGTCCACACCAACCCTCTGAAGGGCAACCCACCAAGACCCACTACTCTACATTTACCCCTGACTAATGTACTTAACCTATACATCCCTGAACACTATGGACAATTTAGCATGGTCAATTCACCTGACGTGCACATTTTTGGACAGTGGGAGGAAACCCACGCAGACAAGAGGAGAATGTGCAAGCTTGACACAGTCTCCCAATGCTAGAATCAAATCCAGGTCCTTGGTGCTGTGAAGCAACAGTGCTAACCACTGAGCCACCGTGCCATTGTCCATACGGAATTCATCTGATTTTAAGTATAAGGGACCTACATTTGTCTTCACTAGTCTTTTTCCCTTCACATATCTATAGAAGCTTTTGTAGTCAGTTTTATGTTATCTGCAAGCTCACTTTCATATTCTATTCTCCCCTTTTGAATTAAATTCTTTGTCCACCGCTGCTGAATTTTAAATTTCTCCCAGTCCTCGGGTTTACTGCTTTTTCTGGCCAATTTATATGCTGTTCCTTTGGCTTTAACACTATCCCTGATTTCCCTTCTTAGCCATGATTGAGCCACCCTCCCTGTTTCCTTAGCCCCAGATTTCTAAGTCTGATGAATTAGCTTCTCTCTATATATCCCAGTTATTCTCCTCAATATCTTTAAAAATCTGATCAAATTACCTTTTGAGCATCTAAATACACAACCGTAATTGTGTAATAAAATCAAAATACTGCGCTTGCCAGAAATCTGAAATTTTAAAAAATGCAACCGCTGTAAAAGCTCAGCAGCTCTGTCAGTGTCTGTAGAGAAAATAAAATCATTTCTCTATCCACGGATGCTGAATATTTCCTGCACTTTCTCATTTGTGTCACCTTTTGTTGTATTTTATTCTTAGATTTCGGATATCATTCCATTAATCTACACATTGCATTTCCTCCGAGGCCAATTCTTCCTAAAGTATGATGCCCAGACCAACTCAGCGTTCCAGATGTGGTGTAACCAAGGCTTATACCAGCTCTACAAAATCATGTTTATAAACTTTAATCCATTTGATTTTAGTCTATTAGATATGGACTTTGTTATTTTCCTAAAGCTCCCAAATCTCCACTATTCCAGGCTTTCACCATTAGTAAGCATTCTGTTTTAGGCCCAAAGTTGATGACTTCATTTTTGCCTACATTGAAATCTATTTGCCCAGATTTGCCTTTCCACTTCATCTACTAATGTTTCTTTGTATAATTTTTCTTTTGCTTCCATCTGTACTGCTCACAATTACACCTATTTTTGTGTCATTAGCAAAAATTTTGAGCTGTGGTTTCTCCCCAATATTTCAAGTGTTCATAAATATGGTGAAATAGTTGAAACCTCAACATCAATTCTTGTCAGACATCAGTATTCACAGTCCACCAATTAGAGTACCAGCCTGTTATCTCTGTTCCCTGCTGCTCAGCCAACCTCAAATCTGGTTCAGTAATTTGCCTTTAAATTCCATGAAACTTAACTTCAGCAAATAATGTCTTTCGAGGGATTTCATCAAATGCCTTCTGTGAGTCAATATAAATTACGTCCATTGATAAGTCTCTATCAATGACTTTCAGGCAATATCAACCGTCTACAAAGAACGCATCTCTCTGATCTGTTGAAAATTTTCAAGGTATTCACTTACCCTATCCTTAATTACAAAAATTAATAAGGGTGGTAAGGACAAGCCAGGGAACTATAGACCAGTGATCCTGAAGTCGGTGGTGGGCATGTTGTTGGAGGGAATCCTAAGAGACAGGATGTACATGTATTTGGAAAGGCAAGGACTGGTTAGGGATAGTCAACATGACTTTGTTCATTTATAAAAATGACAAACAGCAATGGTCCCAAAACAGATCCTTGTTGGAGGGAATCCTAAGAGACAGGATGTACATGTATTTGGAAAGGCAAGGACTGGTTAGGGATAGTCAACATGACTTTGTCCATGGCAAATCATGTCTCACACACTTGATTGAGTTTTTTGAAGAAGTAACAAAGAGGATTGATGAGGGAAGAACGGTAGATGTGATCTATATGGACTTAGTAAGGCGTTCGACAAGGTTCCCCATGAGAGTCTGATTAACAAGGTTAGATCTCATGGAATACAGGGAGAACTAGCCATTTGGATACAGAACTTGCCCAAAGGTAGAAGAGAGGGTGGTGGTGGAGGGTTGTTTTTCACACTGGAGGCCTGTGACCAGTGGAGTGCCACAAGGATCGGTGCTAGGTTTACTTTTTGTCATTTACATAAATGATTTGGATGCGAGCATAAGAGGTACAGTTAGTAAGTTTGCAGATGACACCAAAATTGGAGGTGTAGTGGACAGCGAAGAGGGTTACCTCAGATTACAACAGGATCTGGACCAGATGGGCCAATGGGCTGAGAAGTGGCAGATAGAGTTTAATTCAGATAAATGCGAGGTGCTGCATTTTGGGAAAGCAAATCTTAGCAGGACTTATACACTTAATGATAATGTCCTAGAGAGTGTTGCTGAACAAAGAGACCTTGGAGTGCAGGTTCATAGCTCCTTGAAAGTGGAGTTGGGGGTAGATAGGATGGTGAAGAAGGTGTTTGGTATGCTTTCCTTTATTGGTCAGAGTATTGAGAACAGTAGTTGGGAGGTCATGTTGCAGCTGTACAGGACATTGGTTAGGCCACTGTTCGAATATTGCGTGCAAAAAGAGACGTAAGGGGCAACTTTTTCACACAGAGGGTGGTACGTGTATGGATTGAGCTGCCAGAGGAAATGGTGGAGGCTGGTACAATTGCAGCATTTAAGGGGCATTTGGATGGGTATATGAATAGGAAGGGTTTGGAGGGATATGGGCCGGGGGCTGGCAAGTGGGACTAGATTGGGTTGGGATATCTGGTTGGCATGGACAGGTTGGGCTGAAGGGTCTGTTTCCATGCTGTACATCTCTATGACTCTATTACTCTATGACTGATGTTAGACTAACCGGTTTTCCTCTCTCACCTCTCTTAAATAGCGAAGTAGTGTACACAAATGTCAAATCTGCGGGAACTTCCTGAATTGCAAGTTTTGCAAGATTATAGATCAGTATCCATCAATGTTCTCGCTCCCTTTAAAATCCTCGGAGGAAACTCTTATAGTCCTGGGGATCTATAAGATTTCTCGTTATCATTATTTTCATAGAATCTCCACAGTGTGGAAGCAGACTATTTGGCCCATAGAGTCCACACCGTCCCTTCGAAGAACTTCCCACCCAGACTCATGCTATCCTTGTAACCCTGCATTTCTCATGGCTAATCCACCTAGCCTGCACACAATGGGTAATTTAGCATGGCCAATCCATCTAACCTACACATCTTTGAAGTATGGGAGGAATCTGAGTACCCAGAGGAAACCCATGCAAATAAGGGAAGAATGTGCAAACTCCATACAGTTGCCCAAGGGTGGAACTGAACTCAGGTCCTTGATGCAGTAAGGCAGCAGTGCTCACCACTGAGACACAATGCCAGTTTGAATATTATTTATATTAATATTGCTGAGTCCTTGTCCCTAATTTAATATGTTTCTTTGCAACATCTGGCAACCTTCCTCACCAGCAAAGAAAACTGCCATTTCCCTCATCATAAACAATATCACCATTATCAGTTTCCCATTGATCCTGACCAGATTTGTCCCTAAAACAATTGTGAAATTGTTTTATAATTATTTCATCTCCCTTGCAAGTTCATTTTCATACTGCATATATTATTTGTAGCTCTTACTATCTGTTTTGTTGCATTCCAGTTCTTTCTATTTTCTCAATCAGTAGAAACAGCACTTTGCTTTGCATGTTTGGATTCTCATTCTTGTCAGTTTTAGTGTACTTTTATGTTTTCCTATCTCTTTAATGTTCATGGCACCTCCCTACGTTGTTAGTCTCAAAATGGCTTACAATGGCTGGATCCTCTGCCATTTCACCAATATCCTTTCAATCTGATTTTGGAGCCTTGACATAAGACAGGCAACATGTATACATGTAGGCAACATCCTAATTACAACGGATATTATCTGTCCCTTTAATCTCCCACAACTGTCACATTGTACTCCCCTTTGTCCTTCTTCTTTGAGGCAGCACGCTGACTCAGCAATTAGCACTGTAGTCCCATAGTGCCAGGGACCCGGGTTCAATTCCCACCTTGGGTGACTGTCTGTGTAGAGTTTACAGATTCTTCTTGTGTCTGCATAGATTTCCTCTGGGTGCTCCAGTTTCCTCCCATATTCCAAAGATGTGCAGGCCAGGTGAATTGGCCATGCTAAATTGCCCATAGTGTTAGGTACATTAGCCAGGGATAAATGTAGGGTGGGAGAATGGGTCTGGGTGAGTTCTCTTCAGAGAGCTGGTGTGGACTTGTTTGGCAAAGGGGCCTGTTTCCATACTGTAGGGAACCTAATCATCTTCTACCCTCTTTGAATAGCCTTCAGCAATGATTTGCATTCTGGCTATCTTTCCAACAGTGTTCTTATGCTCAAAGCTAACAATTGCACGTATCTTTTGGGTAGCATTAGTATCTACACATTGATATGCTCTGTCTTACCAGGGTGCCCTTACACTGCATACAAACCTCATTTTGAACCTACACTTCTCTAATGAGACTGAAATCATGAACAGGTGATGCAAATATTTCTCACTTGCCTTTTTGCAAGTGCCTCCAAATTGATGACTCCACCACTGAGGTGGAGACATTAACTGCAGGTGATCGTGCTTAGAATTATCCTGCTGTCCCCGGACTCTGACACAATAAATTTCAATACATAATCCAACCTGCCATTTCTCTGCCTGGAGCATTTATATTATTTTTATCCATTTGTCAGTCTGTATTTTTTTCATGTTTTTCACACTAACTGGTACTAAATATTAATACATTGGACAAAAGTATGAACAACAAGTATTAAAGGCAAAAAGCCACAAGTCCTTTCCACTTTGCACCAAATCACCACTCATATCAATTTTTGTACTTGTTGATGCTATACTCCTATACTCTGTGTCAGTGGATATGGTTTACAATCATTTTCTACACATAAGTTGCAGGTACTGACTTAACTTCCATCATACAATAATTAGTTCTGAAGAAGGTTCATCAGACCCGAAACATTAACTCTGATTTCTCTTCACGGATACTGCCAGACCTGCTGAACTTTTCCACCAACGTTGGTTTTTCTTTTTGCTTTACAGCAGCTGCTTTCGGTTTTTATTTAGTAATTGGCACCTATTCAGTTGAATACAGTTGAATGACAATTGACTGCTACTGAAAGGCAATTGTCATTTTATCATTTTCAAAGTTCTAATTTAAATTAGAATATTAAAACAAAATCTCACCCAGTACTTAACAAAGAATTCACATTCTCAATAAATTCCCAGCTTTTGTGCTCTATTTACAATGCACTCTGTTTATGTTTGCTCTGTGAAACCACTCTGTGGATTAGTGATTGCAGTTATACTTCAATCATCAGTCTGTCCATCTCTCCACCCAGCCACCTAACACATTGGAATGACATGGTGTTTCATTATAACACATTACAATTAGTCAAGACTGCTCTTACTAAGAGATACTTAAATTCAAGGAATGATTCTTACAACAGGCAGATGTGCTTTGGAGCAGTTCTGTGATATTATATATTATGATGCTTACTCTGACAGTTTAGTTTCAATGCAATGTTCTTTGTTGATAATTTATATATTGGGAAGAAAGGAACCGTACACTAATTTGAAATGAGGCCATTCCAAAGCTAATAAATCAATAACAAATCAAATCATTTTAAGGCAATTCTACTCAGTTGAAAGTGTTCGATGCAGATGAACATGACTAGAATTGGTCAGATCATCCAAAGTGGGGTTACCAGAGGCAGTTTAAACTATTTTAAGTGAAACACCAGATCCCAGAAAACCTTCTTTGTTGCCATTGGTAATAACAGCTTGGGAATTATAGTCCAGCACTAACCAATGCCTAATCTAGTAGGAGTTCCCTGGATTGAGGAATTAACATGTAATGGGTGGATTCTCATGGCAGCATTGACAGAGCTGGGACACCCAAATACAAGACAGCAAACTATTCCATTAAATAATCCCTTGGGTTCAGTGCTGGCAAGTCCAGCAACATTTAGAAAACCTATTCTTGGAATGTGAGTGACACAGGGCCAAGCTGACTCCAGAGACCGTTAAAAGCAGCGGTGAGACCCAATCATCAGATTCCTATCCTCCATTCCCTGCACTAACAATACTTGTTGGCACAGGATGCAAGTAATATGCCCACAGCTGCACTCCCAACCTGGCTGGTTTTATTGTCAGGGTAAGTATCTCAGATCCACCCCCATCCATAATTTTCATGGAGTTCCATCAAATTCTTTAGGACCTATGGCACACAGACCCTCAGAGGAAATGTGAACTAATGTCTGAATTCAGAAATCCCTTGCAACGTATGCTTAAAAAGTTTATAAATGTCCTTCCAAACACCCATCCCTCTTCATGCTCTCTATGCCCCCTGAATATCCCCTCCAATACCCATTTCCCCAGTGTGGTCCCCAAGTTCAAGAAGCATTTATACTGAAACCCTCTGGCAACTTTATTAACAGATGCAGATGGTCAGAGATCTGGTTCTCCAGGTGACATTGTTATGAATGCTTGGCTGAAGTCCAAATCACATTAATGGACTAGCTCAGCAGGGATCTGTTCATTCATGCTAATGTTGAGAGTTACCTTGATTGACATATTTGAAGTTATAATGAGATATTCTGCCTTTGAACTGCCTTTACAGTCTGTATGTTTACTAGCAAGATTAAGCTGTATGAAATGGGATAAGGTTTCTGTAATTGAAACCATAAATGGCAGCGTGATTGACACCCTTACAGAGCTATCAGTGCAACATTTTTTTAAAAGTAAAATTTAGAATGACAGTTTTTTCATGACCTGCCATAGATATATAGCTCATTTGTTCTGTACGTAGTTACATACTAGGTGGCCATATGGATGATACAGGGGGGTATATCAGTCACCTGGGGTCATGGAGGCAAGGAAATCATATGACGTCAGAAAACATATAAAGGGATATGAGGAGTGAGGGGGGTGAGGGAGTGTATGGAGGGAGTATTTGAGGACCTAAAAGCCATTAAAATGGCTGGGACAAAGAGAACTGAATTGTTTTTGTCAGAACAGTTCACCTCTTCAACTGCCCACCCACATGGCATCATTGAACTGTTTCTGGGGTTTGTGGGCCTGATTTAGTCTCACCTGGAATTGAAATAATGCATGTGGGGACCATTTATTCAGAGACAGATTTGCTGAGTTGTATAATTTCCCAACTCATGCTTCCAGCCTAATAATAAAAATCCAGCCCAATGGTTTTCATTTCCCTTCCATAACAGTTTTGAGAAAATTGCTGTCTATTTGAATCACTTAAATCCTTGTGATGATGGTGTCCCTTCAAAATGAATTCCAAGCTTGTAACAGGCCAAGTCATTAATAGCACCAGAGAATATGGCCTGTGCTTGTAGAGGAAATTCAAAAGATTCAAAAGTAAAAAAAGGGGGCGGCACAGTGGCACTGCTGCCTCACAGCGCCAGAGACCCAGGTTCAATTCCCACCTCAGGCAACTGTCTGTGTGGAGTTTGCACATTCTCCCCGTGTCTGTGTGGGTTTCCTCCAGGTGATCCAGTTTCCTCCCACAGCCCAAAAAATGTGCGGTTAGGTGAATTGGCCGTGCTAAATTGCCCGTAGTGTTAGGTGAAGGGGTAAATGTAGGGAAAGTGGTCTGGGTGGCTCTTCGGAGGGTCGGTGTGGACTTGTTGGGCTGAAGAGCCTATTTCCACACTGTAAGTAATCTAATCTATGGAAATATCAGTTCAGATTTTGCAGTCAGTGGTAATGCAAGGCTATTCACTGCTGACTTTGAAGAAAGCCTCATTGAGAGATCTTGTGATTTCAGTAGCGAAGTTTCTAACCCTCACAACAATTGCAATCACCATTGAGCTAGGAAAAGAAAAGAACTAAAATCAAACCATTTCAAAATTTTACAAAACGTTAAATGAAGATTGGGACATATAAATGGGAGTAAGTTTGAAGATAAAATGTCATAGACAAAGAAAAGCTTGTTTTTTTTTTAAAAAATAAATTACTTAAAAGGTCAGGAACTTGGGAAGGTAGTAGAGTGGCAATTTCAGTAGATTAGCTTTCCAGAGGCTCAGATTAATGGTCCACAGGCATGAGTTAAAATCTCACCGCTGTAGCCCACCATAAGAGGAAATATTTTCAGCATCTACCCTGCCAAGTCTGTAAGAATATTATGTGTTTCAATAAGATCATCTTACATTCTTCTAAACACCAGTGGATACAGGCAAACTATCCAACATTTCTTCATAAAATACACCTTCATCCCATGAATCATTCAATTAAGCTTTTTCTAGACTGCTCTAATGCAATTATATCCTTTCTTAAATAAAATACCCAAAACTAAACACAGTAATCCAGATGTGAGCTCACCCTGTAGAACTGTTGCAATATGTCTCTACTTTTATATTCCATTTCCCTTAAAATAAACAACAATATTCCATTTTCCAGTACTGGACAAAAGTAAAATGAAGTGTCAGTCTAGTGAAGCTACAGCACAGGATTACAAACTAGCATGCAATAGACAGAGCAAAATGACCCCACAACTAATGGGTCAGATTTAAACTCTGAAGTTCAGCCACATCGAGTTATGAATCATGGATAATTAAACAACTAACCTAAAGAAGAGGAGCTTCCTCAACATGTCCATCCTCAATGATGGAAGATATAAGTATGTAAGATAAGACGAATATGTTTCTTTTTCATTCATAAGATGAGGGCATCCCTGACTAGACCAGCATTTATTGTCCATTCCTAATTGCCCAGAGGGCAGTTAAGAGTTAGCCACATTGCTGTGGGTCTGGAGTCATCAGACCAGGTAGGTTATGGATTAGTGGTGCTGGAAGAGCACAGCAGTGCATCCAAGGTGCAGCGAAATTGACGTTTTGGGCAAACACCCTTCATCAGGAATAAAGGCAGAGAGCCTGAAGCGTGGAGAGATAAGCTAGAGGATACCCTGGGGTTGAAGTGTTCCGAGGTGGAAGATGAGGCGTTCTTCCTCCAGGCATCTGGTGGTGAGGGAGCGGCGGTGAAGGAGGCCCAGGACCTTCATGTCCTCGGCAGAGTGGGAGGGGGAGTTGAAATGTTGGGCCACGGGGCAGTATTGTTGATTGGTGTGGGTGTCCCGGAGATGTTCCCTAAAGCGCTCTGCTAGGAGGCGCCCAGTCTCCCCAGTGTAGAGAGATCGCATCGGGAGCAACGGATACAATAAATGAGATTAGTGGATTTGCAGGTAAAACTTTGATGGATTTGGAAGGAAATTACATCAATGTACGAGATGGGTTTTTCTGACAATCAGCAATGGATTAATGGTCATCATTAGACTCCTAATTCCTGATTTTTATTCAATTCAAATTTTGTCATCTGCTGTGGCAGGATTCAAACCCGGATTCTTAGAACATTATCTGGGTCTCTTGGAGTAATATTACCTCTAGGCCATCACCTTCCCATTTGAAGCCACCTTCAGCCACAAATGCTAAGTAAATAATCCATCTCTACCTCCTCCTCAGAGGCCAGTCTTCTCCCAATTTAATAAATTCCATGTGACATCAAAAAATGGCTGAACTCACTGAATACTATGAAGGCTATGCATTCTGACAACATCAAAGCTGTGGTACAGAACTAACTGCTCTCTAGTCAAATTGTTCCAGTACAGCTGCAACATTGACATCTCCAGTACCTAACAATTGGGAAGATTGTGCAGACATATGTCCTGCACATAAAAAGGAGACTATTTCATCTTGGCAAACTATTGTCCCATCTCTCTCCTCTTAGTTATCAACAAAGTTAAAGAAATGGTCATCAATAGTCTAACAAAGTGGCACTAACTCACTAATTTACCTCAAATAACACACTCACTAATGCTGAGTATGGGTTCTGCCAGGGTCACTCAGCTCCAGACATCATTATCCTTTATCCTAGTATGGACAAAAGAGCTGAATTTTAGAGTTGGTGAGAGTGACTATCCTGATATTAAAGCAGCATTTTACCAAATGTAGCATCAAGGATTACTAATACAATGAACATTAATATGAATCTCAGAGAAAACCATTCCCTGATTGGTGTCAGACCAAGCATAACAGAACGTGTAATAAAAGCAAATTACTGCAGATGCTGGAATCTGAAACCAAAAGAGAAAATGCTGGAAAATCTTTGACAAAGCTTTAACAAAGGGTCAGTTAGACTCAGCTTTTTTCTCTCCTTATAGAAAGTGTAATTGTTGGAGGTCAATCATATCAGTCCTGGTATATCACTGCAGGAATTCTCCAGGGAGGTGTCCTAGGCCCAACCATCTTCAGCTGCCTCTCTCAATGACCTTTACCTTCCCTCCATAAGGTCAGAAGTGGGGATGCTGTTGATGATGAGAAAGTGTTTAATACTTAAAATGCTGAAGAATTTGTACCTTTAAGAAGCTGGAGAACATTACAATGAACATTCACGTAATACAAGTGCCAGATAAGGACCATCTTGAACAATGACATGACCATTACTGAATCTCCAACTATCAATGTCTTGTGGATTACCATTGAACAGAAACTCAACTAAAACAGTGATATAAATACTGCAGCTACAGGATCAGATCAGAGAATGGGAAATTAGTGGGGAAACAATTCATCGCTTGACTGTCTGAAACCTGTCCACCATCTGCAAGGCACATGTCAGGAATGTGATGGCATACTCTTCACTTGGCTAATTAAGTGTTAATACACTCAATATCATCTGGGACAAAGGAGCCTGCCTAATTAGTGCTCCACCTGAAGCACTCGTGCCCTCTACCACAGACAAACAGTTGTGACAGTTGTGTGTATCATCTACAAGATGCATTGCAATTACTCAACGTGGTTTCTTTCACTGCATCCCAAACCCCAGAACCTTTACTCTGCCACTGCAAGATATCAAATGCATAGGGATACTAGCACCTGTACACTCTCCACCAAACCAGACACCATTCCATGTTGGAATTGTATCAACATCCCTTCACTGTCACAGTGTCAAATCCTGTGACTCCCCTCCTAAAAGTGTTTAGACTACATTTGTTCAAAAAGACATTTCACCATTACCTTCTCAAAGGCTGTTACAGATAGCTAATAAATGCTGACCTTGCTATTGTTGCTCACATCGAATGAGCAAATTAAAAATCTAATAATTAACCACAATGGAAAGAGCTAACAACATTCTACAAATGTAATTTGTTTTCAGGACAAGAAAGGTTGTTCAGAGGTAAATATTACTGCAATCACTGTTAAAAACTGACTTATACCTCACTGAACAAAGTTAATATTTTACGGGTTTTTAATAATGATATGCAAATGCAGAGCAAGTACCAGATCAGTTGATTTCACTGATTATTGCCTCTGCTTGTGGGGTATGGGGAGGGGAGCTGAAAAATGTGTTGCTGGAAAAGCGCAGCAGGTCAGGAAACTGAAGAAGGGCTTATGCCCGAAACGTTGATTCTCCTGCTCCTTTGATGCTGCCTGACCCGCTGCGCTTTTCCAGCAACACATTTTTCACTCTGATCTCCAGCATCTGCAGTCCTCACTTTCTCCTAGTATGGGGAGGGGAGGATGGTTCACCCCACAGTCGGTGGCAGAGTAATGAGTGACAGACCTTTTGTGCATTTGTGCAAAATCTTGAAGCTGTCGCCTGATTTAGCAGGTTGATGATGGTGAATGCTGACACTGTCAAACACTCTGTAAAGACTAGGCCATCATTTTAGTGAGTCAGTGGTTAGTCTATAAAACAGGTTTTCTTGAGAGATGAGGAAACAGATAAAATTGATTAATTTAAATTCTGATTAGATCTCTCAAGAATAATATTTTGTGATACAGTATATGGGTAATTTGACGTATAAGAAGTGTAGCACATTAGGAAGGCGTGGATAATTCTAAATCTTGAAGCTGTCAGCAATTAAGCTTTTCCTGGATATTGATTACCATTATTTTGCAGCTCTGTTATTGTTATATCATGCAACCATCAGGATAGTAGAAGGTTATGTAGGTGGGCTTTGGTCCCTTCTCATGTAGAAATTCCAACGTTCTAGCAGGGATGGGGTACAAGTTAAATGCAGGCTAACATTTCCAGTCGAGATGACTCTTCATCAGCTCTTCATGTTAGCTTGTTCTCTCTGCATGGATGCTGCCTGACCAGTTGTGAATTCCAGCATTTTTTCCTTTAAGTAGTTTCTAGAATCTGCAGTAATTTTCTCCTAGAAGGTCAAGTGGTTCATTTTCTGACCCCACCCCTTAAAACCTTGTCATCATCTACAAGGCTTATATGAATATATTTGATGGAATATTTATGTGCAGTTACAGCAGTTCTCAAGAGCTTGCCTCTATTCTGGATGGAACATCCTTCCCCCAGGATTCAATATCCACCAGCAGCAGTCTCTGGCTGCAGTATGTAAACCTGAAGAACCTCAGAGGCATTGAGTAAAGCTGATGGGGCCATTTTAACCTTTGTATGATACGGAAAAATAAACAAATTGGGTTCACAGCCTGTTTTACTCCCCGCCTGACTTCACTTTTGTTTTATTTTATCAACCAATATAAATTATATAAACAAAGAGTTAACATAAACAATCATATACAAGAAACAACAATTTACAAGGAAAGGGGCGGCAAAGCCAGACCCCAAATCCCAAACCCCACTGTTCAACTAATTTTCAGGGAAATGAGGACAACTCTCAAATCCCCTGACTTCACTTTAATACGAGATTAATGAAATATACAATTGGCCAGGGTGTGACTAGGATAATTGATGCAATCCTATTGATTTCCCATGAGGTCCTGTTACAATTCCTTATAATGTACATGGCTAACAAATGTTGAATACTGAATTTAAAAGATACAAACCTTTTAATTTTGGTCAAATCAATGATTGTATGAAGAATTATACAAACATTCAGCACAAGTATATAGCGATATTAGAAGGTTGTCACTATGATAGAATAGCAGATAAAGTGTACTTGGCTGCCAACCCCCCAGTCTCTTACCTGCCCTGCTTTTTTGTTTCTTCAACATCTCTCCCAAATCTCTGGGATCTGCTTTCCATAAACAAGGAACAGTTAGGAAAAAAGGAATACATGAAAATAGCCATCTTTTACAAGCAATCCAATAATTTCATGATCACTTTCACAGACACCAGTTTTTCTAATTTTTGAACTGTTCGTATTCTCAGCATAGCACGCTTAAGTTCATAGGGGAAAGTGAGGACTGCATTGTCAGCTACTAATGGTTCCCATTAGCTGCTATTGATTGCCCCAGTCTTTCCTTTGCCCATTTTTCAACTATTGTTCTCTTTCCCTGAACACCATCTCCACCTATCATTTATTCCTCACCTCTCCACCCATCCCACCTTCAGCAGATCTACCAAACCTTTCCTAGCTACAATCAGTTCTGAAAAGGTGTCACTGGACCTGAAATGTTAGCTCTGCTTTCTCTCCACAGTTGCTACCAGAACTGCTGAGTTTTCCCAGTAATCTCTGTCTTTGAAACATGATTAGTTACTGGAATTTTGCATTAATCTCATTTGCTATTATTTTCTCTCAATTGTTGAGTACTCCTTTATCTAGTAGCTTTGATATTTATTTTCATTTTCTGATTCTAGTTAATTCTTGTTGTCTTCTCTGCTTGAAGACATAATTGGCAAAACAGCTCTCCTGTCAATTTCCATTCAGCAGATCCCACCTTGGGTGTTTCCAGAGCAAAGACCTATTGTTTAGATGGCCAAGGCATTTGCCTGACTGTAGAGATTACTTCGACAACATGACAGTGGTGGTGAATGGAGGTTGTCATTCCATTGTCATCACACGGGGGTACCCCGTTGATTGTCATAAGCTAGATCACCGGTCTCAACAATGAGTTGAGGGTGGAATCGTGGTGGGGGGCGGGGTTATCAACTCTGCTTCTATGAGGCATGAGTGCCCCACTAGATGTTGAAGTGATATCACAAAATGACAGATTCAGAGACTAGAACTCTCAGATCTGTTTAATAAGACTATCAGCAGTGGGGCTGAAAGCTTCTGACTTAGATCTGGAAATGCTATCGCTGAACCACAGTACATTGGTCTGCTAACATCTTAACACAGTTATATGCGTAACACAGCATATGTGCCTATAAAAGTGAGAATAACAGTGCCTATCTACTGAGAATACATAAACACATGATCTATGTAAGTTTTAAGGAGTTTAAATATTTATATGCTATAACATAATACCTAGTATTAATTAAAAGAGTACATCATGCAAATATCTAAAAACAAAACCATTCAGATAGTAAAAAAATACAAAGGATGGAACAGATTCATATTCTTATTAATCTAAGTTCACCCATCAGTTTTGTTTCTCTTACCTGCTCTGATGATATTCATGCATTTGATCTTTTCTCCTCTGCCTTTCTGAATTGCTTTCTACCAACCAAAAACAGCAATAAAAGGGCAAGAGATGACTAAACCACATAATGACAATGAGAAGTCTAAAGAATACTGTCGGGGAAGAAAAAGAAAAAAAGCCACACAAATCCTAATTGTTTTTCAAATGCTGCTATTCTCTTTCAGTTCTCACTGGCTGATGGCTAAAAAAAATCACAAAACATTTAATCTGGTCTGTGGTCCTAGCAATTTGAAATAAACCAGTAAATCCCACTGAGTCATATGAGAGGATTTTCAGTCAGCTAAGATTTAATTCTGCACATGTGAGATTGAGAGATACCGTCTTTAACTGATACCTCGACACATAAATACATAAATTACTGATTCTGATCAGGGCTGTTATGGAACTAAACATCTGATTAGAAATTCAATAATTATTGATGGCAATATGCTGGGACTTACAGAATAGTCAGCTTATTAATGTTGTTACTGCCCATTTAAAGTCAATTGGAAATTAGGAAATTAGGGCAATTTTAAGCAAGAATAGTCACAGGCAATATCTGCTGAATTATTTGCTAACTATTAGGAATGAATCAACTTTTACTTCCATTATAGGAACATGTATCATGATCAGTGCTGCAAACATAGAATTAATACGTCAAGAGTGTGTTGCAGGAAAAGAACAGCAGGCCAGGCAGCATCCACGGAGCAGGAGAGTCGTTGTTTCAGGCATAAGGCCTTGGATTCCTGATGCTGCCTGATCTATTGTGCTTTTCCAGCAACACACTCTTGACTCTGATCTCCAGCATCTCCAGTCCACACCTCCTCATCAAATCCATACATGGTGATTTTGACTTGGCGCAACTCCTACTTTAGACATATTACTCAGGAATCAGAGCCTGATCTGACCCCCCAATTGTGGCTAGGTGTGCCTCCCCCTTTTAAATCCTCTGATATCATTTTAATGTCACATCACTATGATGCAGTTTGGTGCCATTTCTGTCAGGGTGACAACTCTCTAGTATTCCCCTGGAGTCACCAGCAATTGGAGACTAATCTCTTGGTCACAGTTATGAGAAGCCAGGGAGAATCATCATTGAAGCATTTTTTAAATTATATCAAACACTTCCATTTCTTACTTATAAAATTAGTGAACAAAAGGATAAAGAATGTTTTAAATCTACTGGAATTCTTTAAAGATGTAACTCAAAGAGTCGATGAAAGAGAGCAAGTGAATAAGGTTTATTTGGACTTTCAGAAGGCTTTTGACAAAGTCCCAAATAAGACATGAGTGTGCAAAATTAACATACTTGGAGTTGAGAGTAGTGTAGTGAGATGGATTAAAAAAACTGGTCGACAGACAGGAAGCAAAGAATTTGTCTTTTTCCAAATGACAGGCAGTGATTAATGAGGTACTTCAGGGATCAGTGGTAAGAGCCCACCTATTCAAAAAATTAAAGTGTCAGAGGAGGGAATTAAATTAAATAACTGCAAATTTGCAGAAGACACAAAGTTAGCTCGGTGGGTGGGTGAGCAGTGAGGAGGATGCAGAGATGCTTCAGTGTGACTTGGACAAGTTGAATAAGTGGGCAAATGTATGTTTGATTAACTATAATGCAGATAACTGTGAGGTTATCCACTTTGGAGCAGAAACTGGAAGATGGGTTATTATCTGAATGGCTATAAACTGAGAAAAACGAATGTGTCACAACACCTGGGTGTCCTTGTGCACCAATGGCTGAAGGTAAACATGCAAGTGCAGCAGATGGTAAATAAGACAAATGTTATGTTGGTTTTCATAATGAGAGGATTCAAGTACAGGAGCGGGGATGTCTTGCTGCAATTACACAGGGCCTTACTGAGACCACGCCTGGAATAACGTATGCAGTTTTGGTCTCATCTGTGGAAGTCTATTCTTGCTATAGAGGGAGTATAGTAAAAGTGTATTAGACTGATGTCTAGGATGCCAGGACTGACATATGAGTAGATGTTGAATTGGTTAGGATTATATTTGTGAGCTTTCAGAAGAATGAGGGAGAATAAATACAGTAGAAACCTATAAAATTCTATCTAGATTAGACAGGGTAGATGAGGAAGGATGATCCTCATGACTGGATAAGTCTGGAACCAGGGCTCACTATCTAAGGATATGGGGTAATCATTTAGGACTGAGATAAGGAGAATTCCTTCACCTAGAGAGGGTGAACCTGTAGCGTTCACAAATGCAGAAAGCAATCAAGGTTAAAACTTTGTATGATTCAAGAAGGAGTTGGACATAGCACTTGGGCTAAATGGATCAAAGGATATGAAGGAAAAGCAGGAATAGGTTATTGAGTTGGATGGACAGCCATAATCATAATGAATGGCAAGGCTGCATGGGCTGTAGGGGCTGCATGGCCCACTCCTGCTCCTATTTTCTATGTTTCTAAATGGCAGGTGAGAAGTTGTGTGATGTAACCTCAAGGAATATATCTAACAGTCAGAGGTGTTATACCTACTTAGCAAGTATTCAGATAGTTACCTTAGAAGTACTGAACAGACACTCCACTCCCCCACCATCCACATCAGGGCAACCCTGTTCACTTTAATTTGGAGAGCAGAGGTTCTGATCCTCACTAGCCAGTTTTGAACTCTGCTGAACAAAGCAGTTAACTTACCAGTCAGGGAGGAACTCAACAAGATAATGACGGTTTTACCAAACTGGAACAGCTCAGATCAATAGGTGAAGCGTAAATGTATGAATGTCAGAATATGACCACATTTGGGACACTTGCAGCGAACTTGAAGGATTTAGAGGCAAGTGGTACTCAACATGGCGGTCCCAATATGATGGGCAGAAACTGTTTACACATTGCTGGGTGGAAGTGCACCACATAGTAGATTAGTAATGGACATAAAAATGAAGTTCTATATCTATGACTGAAACATTCCCTTTGCATATTCAAGTGAAGGGCCTAGCATCTCTTTGGGGCCCTCCTCTCAAATATTGGTTTGTCCTGAGGCAGTAAGTGCAAGAAAACCTTGCCTGGGGAACACCTGCTAGGTTTTACCCAAATGTGGAGCCAGGAGAAATGCACCTCTTTAGCCATATCAAGTGATAAGGTTAGGGTTAGGGTTTGGGTAAGCGACATTAATTAATTGCCATCACCGTTCCTTCTCCATGTTGCTTTGTTCTTGGTCCTGATTTCTGGTTTCATTTTCTCCCAGTTCTCCAGGCTTTCGTCCCAGATCTCCCGTGTTCTGGGCCCTAAATTTGATCTCCCACACTCATGACTTCAATTCTGCCAGAATCCAGATTTAGCCCTCCCAAGTACCCCCAGACCCAGAAGCTAATTAAGCTCCATCTCAATCTGTCTGTAATGGTAAACCATTAACTTTTTAAAGCATGATGTATTATTACAAGTATTTGAAAAATGAGAACTGAATATGTTGCATTAAAACCAAAACTGCAAATAAGTTGAGAAAAGGCCTTACATGAAAGACTAAGAAGTCCATTCTGAGTCAAAAGTGGTTGTCAAAAATATTAATACTTAATTGAATGTAACACTGCGATGATATTACAGAGATCTGGTCAAAGCAAAGAAGGAGCTTTTGGATGACAAATGTGGAGCTAGATGATCCTACAACTCTCCGTAGCAATAGAGGTCATATTCATGTGTTCTGTAAGTAGTTGCAGTAATGCAACATGTGTCATATTGTTTACTTCATAAGAATTTTCTAGTTAGACAAAATGGTGGATATTAGTCTGAAAGGAACCTTCACGCAGCAAGTACCACCATTCAAATAGGGCAGTGTGAGCTAACATCGTTATAACTAAAATGGCCATGTTTGGTAATGACTGATAATGCAAAATGTGAGAAAGTCCCAGATCAGAATTTGCAATATCTTACACATTCACTTTGTACTTTTGAAACTTTTCAAAATCAGAGCAAGCAGTGCATTGAAATAATCACCCAATGCTTCAATTGAACCTGCCTCCACTACATTACCAGACGGTGCTTCCGGCTCTTATCTAATTAAGTGAGTAACAGTTAATTTTTTCCTAGCTCCTTTGTTTCTCTTGCAAATCACATTAAATCAATACCCTTTCATTCTTGATCCTTTCCCAAGTGGCAACAGTTTCTCTGTATCTAGTCTGTCGAGCCTGCTCATGATTTTGAAAACCTGTGTCAGGTCTCTCCTTAGCCTTCTTCTCTCCAGACAAAAAAGTCCCAAATTCTTCAATCTATCCTCACAATTGCAGAGTCTCATCCTGCAATGATTCTTGTAAATCCCCTCTGCACATTCTGCAATCCATTTACATCTTTCCTTACATGTGGTGCCCAGAACTGTACGCAGTACTCTAGCTGAGGTCTAACAAATGCCTCAATGTGACCTTAACCAACATTATCCTCTCAAACAACTCCACAAAAATACAACAATTGATCATTCATTGCAATTTTTTTCTGTTTTTATTCATTTAACAATTGCAGTGAATCTTCATGGGGCTAGGTTAAAAATCACACAGCACCCCCACAACCACCTGATGAAGGAGCGCTTCGAAAGTTAGTGCTTCCAAATTAATCTGTTGGACCATACTTGATGTTGTGTGATTTTTAATTTTGTCCGCCCCAGTAAAACACTGGCACCTCCAATCCATGAGGCTAGTCAACTTAGTTAGGTAGACAGCTAGTGAGTGGTTCAGAATAGTTTCCAGAAGCATTGGCCTCAAACCCTACTCTAGTTGTTGTAGACCTGGGCCCTGCCTCCTCATCTTGTCCAGCACAGATCACTTGTTAACTTCACAGTAATTATTGAGCTGTGACCACTGATTGGCCAGCAGCTTTAACTATTAAAAATAACAATATTGATCTTCGTGATCTTGGTTGTCTAAGGGGGAGTCATTGCTATAAGTTTGCACTTATATTGTAGTAATTAGAATGAGGGACAGGTGGACCTCATTGACTGTGAGATCCTTGATTGGGGTTGTCATCCTGAGCTAATTGGGGAGCCCTGGCTGGCAGACATAAACAGGAAATTCAGAGAGTCTGGCTGGCTCTGGTAATTTGGTGATTGGAAACTGGCCTCTGCGCAATTATTTTATATATTTTAATCATTGTATTCACAAGGATAAAATGCAGATGCGCCAAGTGTGTATTGTTTGCCTGGCCCATAGGTGGATGCAGTTGGGAGATTGACTGATAAACCATTCTAAAGTATTCCAATAAACCAACCATTCGAGTGGAACAATCTCTGCAGATCAGTAGGGATGGGAATAAATGTGGCCTCATCTCCTATGTTTCCACACTGAAATCAAATTAAATAAGATTTATATTTAGCTTCAGATTTATTTCTTTTATCTACTGTGCATACTTAATGTGTGCGTTTGAACTTATAACTACTGAAACATCAGGAAATATGAAGACTAGATTAGTTAAACATAAGATTAGCTGCAAATGAAACAAGATATTTCTATTCCTCTTTAAACCCTAACATCTGAAAATATTGGCCAAATTGAAATTCCATGTTACCTTTTATATTTGTTTATTTATTGATGCAGCTAAAATTCAAGTTGGGGAGTAAATATTATAAAAGGATATTTCTTATTCATTCAGGCATCATACAGCTGGCCATCCATGCTGCCCTACATTTTGGGACAATAAACATTGATAACAAGCTTCTGAGATTAAAAGATTTAGGATGTTTCTATCAGCCACACATGCTCTGTACAGAGGGGGCAGAGGAAAATGTAACTGTCAGCACAATGTGTTGCTGCTGCTTTTATTTATTGGTTCAGTCTGGTGTTTTCATGAGGATACTTTTTTTTAAAATTGGGACTTTTCTCCCTGGAGAGAAGAAGGTTACGAGGAGTCCTGATACAGATTTTCAAAATCATGAGCAGGCTCGACAGAGAGTCCATTTTAAAGATGCTGCCTTGCTCTGTAAACCTTATCATCTATGGAGCAGATGTTCTGATGGCCTGCAGAGCTGTTGGAGCAGCATGGACCGGAGGTGAAGAATTTGGAGAGTTCCAACTCATTTAAGCTCAGTAGGAACATAGGACCAGGGGTAGGCCATTCAACCCCTCAAGTCTGTTCTGCCATTCAGTGAGATTATGGTCAATCTGTGGCCTAATTCTGTCTATATCACTTCATACGTTTGCTTAACAAAACTTTAGCTATCTCAGTTTAATATAAGAAAATCCATCACAAGCATAGGGAATGGGTGTGAAAACAATTTCCATGGTGCACATGAAATGTATTCCTTCAGAACTTATTACAATGCAATGAGTTGGGTTACTGGAGGTTATGGAGATTTTGTCTCTAAGGGAGAAGATACCCCTCATTCCTCCAATATTTTGAGAGAGTAGATCACCCATTGATGATGGTTGATGATATGATTTGTGTTCCAGTGAGTTTGATGAAAGAGGAAATATTAAAAGGAGTCTTTAAGAAATTAATGAACCCGTTACATTGTGCAAAATTAATTAACAACCTGATTTAGTAGATGGAATTGTGACTGTGGGAATTGTTCCTCGCTTACTTGTTGAAGGGATGGATTTTATTTTACTAGATTACTAGATTGCTTACAGTGTGGAAACAGGCCCTTCGGCCCAACAAGTCCACACCAACCCACCGAAGCACAACCCACCCAGACCCATTCCCCTACATTTACCCCTTCACCTAACACTACAAGCAATTCACCTAACCTGCACATCTTTGGACTGTGGGAGGAAACCGGAGCACCCGGAGGAAACCCACGCAGACACGGGGAGAATATGCAAACTCCACACAGACAATGTGGTAATGATTTCTGAGATTTCAAGAAAACCAGTTGAAATGAGAGAGATTTTGTAGGAGAAATATTGTGAACTATTCCCTCTTGCTTCTGCAGTAGCCATAGCCCAAATTTCTCAGGCTGATCCGGATAAAGTGGGAAAATTGACTAGCACATCAGAAATGCATGTATATCCGAGGCAGTATCAGGAACTAGGATCTGCTAACAAAAAATTGATTGTTGTAGAAAACCAACCTTTGGTGATGAGTTTGCTAATGGAGAAACAGTGGTGGCAATGCTTGAAAGTTGGTCACAGGATGAAAAAACACACAAATAAGTACTTGAAGCATCTAAATGATAAGCCCTTAGAAGTAAATTCCAACAAAGTGAATCTTCAATAAAGCAAAGTCTGATGAATTTCAAGTAACATAGATCTCTATGAAATATTGTAAAAATTCATTGAACAGGAGAAGGAATTTCTGATGAATCAGGACAGTCTGATTGAATACAGAATTAAAAGCTCAGGCTGATGAACTGTTGGACCTTCATCTTAAAAAGATCAATGCATGTCTCATGCAGTCTGGATAACAAGCACAATGAGATGTACAGCATGAAAGAGCAACTCCAAAATTAAAAGCAACTACAATTTTTTTTTAAGAATGAATATTTGATAATAAGAGTAAGTTGAAAGAGTCTAAAGAGCAGTCAGTTACCATTGTGGAAGAATTCTGAAATGAACAGAATGCCTACTTGAAGCTGTAAGGGTTCTGTACATGACTCTGAAACAAAGGCAACAGAACTGACTGGATTATTTACTAAACTGAATAAAAAGTCAACCAACCTGAAAACGAATTTGACAAGAGAATAAAAGGATAAAGTGGAATATGACAAGTAAAAACAGCAAAATTCCCTCAAATTTAATAATCTGAAATGACAAAATCTGTTTTCTAGGAAGTGATTGAAGAAGATAATTTTGCATCTTGTTAGCGATCAGAAATATGTGCTTTCCACAGTAAACCTAAAGGACCTATTGAAAGTGTGTTTATATCAACAGAAGAGAAAACAAACCAAGTTCTTCTGTATGCAAGTTGAGAAAAATAATTGGAAAACCATTTACAGCATGTAGCATAATTAATATATGAAGAGAGGAAGGTCACCAGAGTTCACAGTTACACCAGAAATATTGAAAACCCATGTTGTGAAATAGTAGTATTAGCTGGTCAAAACCTGGGCAGACAGCTCCAGTTAATGTGTCACTGGACCCTTGACAGATCTCAATGCAGCTCACCAAATAACATAAGACTGGTCGCTCTGAAGCTCCAGGGCTGATTATGGCCCACTCCCTGGACTGCAGTGAAACAGACCTCCAACCTTAAATGCCCCAAATAGCTGAATAATCATGTCCAAGCCCTTGGATTGATGGTGGATGTTGACTTTGACTTCCTATGCTAGGTCAGAGTGTGCCATGAGAGTCGAAAAGTGTGGTGTGCTGGAAAAACATAGCAGGTCAGGCAGCATTGGAGGAGCAGGAGAATCGAGAATAAGCCCTTCAACAGCCATGAGAGTACAGTGAGGCTAGTTTGTGTCCAATGCCAAGTGTAGTGTATCAACTGTGAGTAATTCACCTGTTGACACCACAAAGCCTATCCACCATCTACAGAGGAGTGTGATGGAATAATCCCCACCCGCCTGGATGGGTGCAGCTCTAACAACACTCAAGAAGCTTGACACCATCCAAGACAAAGTAGCCTGTTTGATTGGTATCACATTCACAAACACCCATTCTCTCCATCACAATTACTGAGCAAATCTACAAGATGCAATGTTGAAATTCAACAAGGCCCCTTTCTTCAGCACCTTCCAAACCCATGACCACAACCACCTGGAAAGACAAAGCAAGCACATACATAGAAAACCACCACCTGCAAGTTCCCTTCCAAACCACTGACCATCCTGACTTGAAACATATTGCCATTCCTTCCGTGTTACCAAATAAAAATTCCTTCCTAACAGCACTGGTTGTTCAAGAAGGTAGCTCACCATCACCTTTTCAAGTGCGACTAGGGATGGACAATCAATGAAGCAAGATTGGGTAAAAATGGCTAACAAATTGCATGCAAATGGATAAAAATAGACTTCTCAATGCCCACTAGTGAGATCCCCATCTTACAGTTCAATATTTGATTGCAGAGTTAAACTTTTCTTATGGGGTTAATCTTTCACTGCTTGTTCCTCACAGCCATTAATGGGATTGATTTGTAACATTGCATGGTGTGGTCAAGAGTGCTTGAGGCAAGGAGTCACACTGTAGGGAATCTAATCTAAAAAAAAGAACATTTGGAAACCAATGTCAGGACAAGAGCTGCTGTGCATTTAGATTGGATCAAGGAGTGAGTGCATTAATGCATGTTGGAATGGCTACACTTGGACTCAAGTAGTGGGAATGAAGGGATTGAGGTTTTTTTTTAAATTCCATTGTCTTATGATCATTCAAGCTTAAGGATGACAAGTAGAGATCTCCAATGTTCTGTGTTGTTTGGGACTGTAAGAAAGTGTATAAAATGTAGCCTGAATTTGCTTTACATGCAGTGCTCTAAGCTTCATCCATCATGGAATAGTATACTGGAGTTTGAAGAAGCCTTATATGGCCATTACTTATGACTTTTGTTTATTCAGATGTTGCCAGGATTGGAAGGTTTGAGCTATATGGAGAGACTGAATAGGCCAGGACTTTCTTCCCCGAAACTGAGCAGTGATCTTATAGAGATTTATAAAATCATGAGGGGCATAGATAGGGCGAATGGTCAAGGTCTTTTCCCCAGGGTAGGGGAGTCCAAAACCAGAGGACATAGGTTTAATGTGAGAGGGAAAAGATTTAAAAGTGACCCGAGGGGCAATATTTTCATATAGAGGGTGTGCATGTCTGGAATGAGCTGCCAGAGGAAGTGGTGGAGGCAGGCACAATTACAACATTTAACCAACAACTGGATGCACATATGAACAGGAAGGGTTCAGAGGGATATGGGCCAAATGCTGGCAAATCGGACTAGATTGGGTTGGGATATCTGGTCGGCATGGACGGATTGGACCGAAGGGCCTGTTTCCATGCTGTACCCACCTCTATAACTTTATGACTGAGCAGAGTCAACATGGATTTACAAAAAGGAAATCACGCTTGACAAAGCTACTAGGATTTTTCGAGGATGTAACTTATAGCCAGTGGGTATGGTTTCCTCAGACTTTCAGAAAGCTTTTGATAAGGTTCCACCAAAGAGATTAGCATGTAAAATTAAAGCACATAGGGTGGAGGGTAATGTACTGAAATGGATAGAGAACTGATTGGGAGACAGGAAACAAAGAGTAGGGATAAACTGAAAAAAAACCTGAAAGAACTGCGGATGCTGTAAATCAGAAACAAAAACAGAAGTTGCTGGAAAAGCTCAGTAGATCTTGCAGCATCTGTGAAGAGAAATCAGTTAATGTTTCAGGTCTGGAGACACTTCCCCAGATGTTTGACTGACTGGCAGGTTGAGTGGGATACCATGGGAACCAATGCTTTGACCCCAGCTCGTCACAATAGATATTGATTATTTTGATGAGAGAGTTAAATTTAATATCTCCAAAGTTGCAAGTGACAGAAAGCTGGGAGGGAAGGTGAGCTGTCAGGAGGATGCAGAAATATTTTGACATGATTTTGACCAGTTGAGTGAAAAAGCAAATGCATGGCAGATGAAGAATAATGTGGATAATGTGAGGGTGTCCAATTTGGTCGCAAAAGCAAAGAGGCAGATTATTATCTGAATGGTGATGGATTGGGAAAGGAGGAGATGCAATGAGACTTGGGTGTCTTTGTAAACCAGTCTTAAAAAGTAAGCAGACAGGTGCAGAAGATATTGAGAAAAGTAAATTGTATGTTAACCTTCAAAATGAGTAGATTTGACAAATAGAGCAGGAACATTTTGAAGCAGTTGTGCAGGGCCTGAAGGTTCCAGCACAAAGAATGTTGTGTGCAATTTTGGTCTCCTAATCTGAGGAAGGAGGTTGTGGCTTTGGAGGGAGTGCAACAAAGGTTTACCAGACTGATACTGGACAGTGGGACTGACACATGAAGAGAGATTGGATTGGTTATTCACCGAGGGGGGATCTCATGGAAACCTATAAAAGTATCACAGGATGAGACAGAGTAAATGTAGGAAGGATGTTCCTAATGATTGGGGAATCCAGAAACAGTGGTCACAGTCAAAGGACCCAGGCCATTTATGACTGAAATGAGAAGAAATTTCTTCATCGAAGGGGTGGTGAGCCCCTAGAATTCTCTGCCGTGAATGTAGTGTCATTATTTTAATTTGAAATGAGCACAGACATTGTGTTCAGTTCAAGATTAATCTGCACAACTCCTGCTTCTTTCTACAACAGCACCATCTCTTGGTTAAATGTTCCGTGTTTTGTCCACTATGGAGAGTGGGTTCTTTTTCTGCGTTCATTCTCAGGATGTGACCATCATTGGCTTGGCACCATATTATTATTAGTTTAAGGATTGTGGACTTTTCTGGCTGGGCCAGTATCTATTGCACATCCCAAGATGCCCTTGAAAAGGTGGCATGAGCTGCTTTCCTGAACTGCTGCAATCCATTAGGTGTAGCTGCACCCACAATGACATCAGGGATGGGATTCCAGCAGCATTGAAGGAACAGCGATATATTTTCACTTCAGAATAGCAAGTGGCTTTGAGGGGAAGTTGCAAGTGATGGTGTTCCCATGGAACTGCTACCTTTGTGCTTCTAGATCAATGTGATTCTGGGTTCAGAAGGTGCTTCGGTGAATATCTGCAGTGCATCTTGTGGATAGTACACACTGCTGCTACTGAGCATTGATAATGGAGTGACACAGTGCTTGTGGGTGAGGTGTCAATCAATCAGGCTAATTTGTCCTAGATGTCATCAAAATTCTTGAGTATTGTCGGAGCTGCACTCATTCTGGCAAACGGGGAGTGTTTCATCACACTCCTGACTTGTGCTTTGGAGATGGCACACAGACTTTGGGGAATCAAGAGGTGAGTTACTCACTGGAGGATTCTCAGCCTGTGACTTGCTCTTGTGGCCATAGTATTTATATGATTAGTCTAGTTCAATTTCTGACCAATGGTAACCCGGAGTAGAGTCCACTCCATCCATGTTTCTTTGTTTTTCTCTTTTCGTTTTTTTAGCTTTTGCTTCTATTTAACTTCTGGGAAAACCTCAGTTGTGGTGGCATTGACGGTGATGACACTGATGAGGAAGGTGGATGGTGGTAGGAAGGCAGCTTTATTGTGGTCCAGAATGTGACTCTGGCAGACGGCAGTGAGACGGCTGGGGGAGGGGTGAGCACAGGACACGGCAGTGGCTGCTGCATCAGCAGAGGTGACATCAGCAAGGTAGGCCAGGCAGTAAAAGATAGCACCTGAGGAGCAGTGATTTCATGTTGGTTGTGTCCAGCGCTGGCAGGAGCGACACGGTGGTGAAAGGATTATGGACTCTGTTAAACTATTTCTTTTTTAAAAATTATACTTAAACTATTCAAAATGGCACTGGATCGTGGTGACAGTGAAAACTTTTCACTGTGAAATGCAAGTGACAATAAAATTATTCATTAAATCACGCATCATGCTGTTTTGTTTGTCCACCCTTAATTGCCCTGAGAAGATGGTTCTTGATGTTTTGCTTCTGGAAGATCTAGTTGGGAAGTTTTTAGTTTAGCTATTTTATTGGGATCACATATGTGTCAGACTTAGTAAGGATGGTGGATCTGCTTCCCTAGTGAACCAGTTAGATTTTTACAATAATCTGACAGTCTTATTGTCACTTTTGCTGACACCAACCTTGTTGCCATATTTTAAAAATTGAATTCAATTTCTCAATCTGCCAGAGTGGGTCTATCATCTGGATTATTAGCTCAGGCCTCTCTAGATAGTCCAGTAACATAATCATTGTTACAGCGTTGTTCCCTAAATATGATCATTTCTGTTATGTGTATGCGTGTGGCATAAGAAGACATTTTAATTGTAGGGCCGGTGTAGCTGAAAATCAGCCTTAACATCAGAAGAAACGCCTGTTCATGTCCATTAGCATTACTATAATGAAACATATTTATAGTTAATTAACATAGTTAAAGTTATTTACTATAGTTGCTTTATCACAGGCTACCTGTGATGTTCAAACATCAACTACATTCAACTCAGTGAAAGTGATAGTCCATTGAGTTTTTTAAGAAGCAGTAGTTTACACACAATGATATATCAGTTAATTAGGCAAAGGAAGTAAACTACCGTGACAAGTGAGAATGCTTGACCAGTCCTGAAACAACCTTGTGAAATGGAAGAGCAGGGACAGTGGTTTTGAAGTGGGGTTTTTGTCTTTGTTCATCCTTTGGCTGAGGAACAGGAACTCCTGATCTTCTACCAAGAAGACAACAACTCATTACTCCGGATTCTCTCACAGTCTCACCCTCTCTCCCTGCCTACCCCCTTGATAAATCATACTTTGAAGGCTAGACATTCATTGCTGTCAATCACCTGTCTAAACCCTCTCAGCCAATGATGCCAGGAGAAGCAATGTCCCATTGTCCACATCCATTTTACATTTGTTTTCATTCTTCCTAAGAAAAGACCTTATTTTTTAAAATGCGTACTCATAATTGGGTAGTGATAGCTATTAACTTATTTGTTTACTTGTAGAATGCTAGTTACTACTGTAACATAGTTAAATGACATCTAATGGTCCACAGGAAATATTCAATGTGGAATACTAAAATCACACAGTTTTAAAGGAGACTCTAATTTCCAAGACCTCACTGTGCATGGTGTAGAGAGGAAACAAAAATATCTGATGCATTCTCTGTAATTTCCAATTTGAAATGTTTTACTCTTAAGCTGGATACCTGACATTGTAAACTACAGTCGTATTGAGTGGAATATGCTCTAAAGGAACAAATTTGATTTTATTGCAAATTTTGCAATAATCAAGTCAAAATGCCTCGTAATGTATTTTTATACATTTTATCAATACAATAAAAACAAAATCTATGCTTGGAGCTTGGAAGATCTGGCAAGAAAGTTGGGCAGCTTTATGATGGAGCATAGCTCAGGCTGAGTGGTAATCTTATGATTATTGTCATTTTGTGGAAGATTTGTGCCTTATTAGTTGCAATTTTATAGTAAGAGCACATCACCCTGTTCTTCTGCAAATTAGCCACTGGATTCTCACAATTCATGTGTTTTTCAAATTTGTCTTCATTCTCCATTTTTTTCTAGTGGTTGAACAATTTAATTGCCAAAATAGAGCTTTAAGCAAAAGGTTCCATTCACTCCAACACAGAGCTACTATGTTGTAGTGCCCTTCTGGTTTTTGACCTGTCTCAGCAACGCCACCACTCCCAGGGAATTGCCAAAACTCCAGCCCTTCTTACTTTTCTCGGCACTGCCTCTTGTGCTTGAATGTCGCCCAAATTTTGATAACCAGGATTTAGTTTCAAAGATAGGGCCTGAACATAGGTAATACAGTTCAGGGAGTGTTTTGGCAGAGTAGATGCTAAGATGATGTTTCTCCTTGTAGAAGATGCCAGAACTAAGGCACATTATTTAAAAATAAGGGAGCTTCCGTACAAAATGGAGATGAGTTTTTTTAATCTCTCAAAGGGTCATGAGTCTGGTGAATTGTCTTTCTCAGAGTTTGTTGGAGACAGAGCCATTGAATATTTTCAATGTTGTCATTAGATAGATTCTTGATTAACAAGCGAGACAAAGGTAATGGAGGGTGGTCAGAAAGGTAGATTTGAAGTCACAATCAAATCAACCATGTTATATCAAATAGCAGTGCATGCTTGAGCGCCAAAAGGCCTAAGCCTGCTCCTAATTTGTATATTGGTATGTAGACATGATTTATTCCATGTTCGACAGGTTTTCACTACCATCGAATATTTTTCACTGATTGGCAATCCTTGGCTATTTCAACACCATCTGTGGAGCATAAGCATTACCTCTTTTTTTCTCTTCTGCATCCAGCTCTTTGTTGCACTACTCTACTCCGCCATTATTCCTCCGTGGCCTTAACAGATAAACCATTCAAATCTTCTTCAGCCTTATGATTTCTTCATAAACTCTGGGTTAGCCTTTTATGCTTCATCCTCCTCACTCCAACCATTGGTTGTCCACATCTCCAGAACACTCTCCTCATTCCCCAAATCTTCAATTCTAAAACTTTCTGAATGTTATCTCTTCAACCAAATCTTCTGTCCATTCTCTATAACCCTCTCACAGGGGTCCAATGTTTAATTTCTTTCTCTTTCAAAATTGGGACTACAGATTAGATTACCATAAAAATGACCTTAAAGCATGTTACAAGGTGAGACTGAGTTTTGTATAGGCAAGTGTAAGGTGAAATAAGCTGATTGAAACCACTACTGCAGATTTAATTTCAAGGGCGATCATCAGTGATGTGAAAGCTCACTGCTATAACTGAGACACAAAGAGAATGAAGAAGTAACACCATTTTATTCTTAAAGGGAAAGTCAAATCAAGAAAATGTATTTCTCTTTATTGCTATGTTTTATGGTCATGTGGAAATTGTCATTTAGAACAATTAGTATTCTTTATGCATCATCATTTAACACAAGCCTTCAACAAATCTCATTTGATAATAATGTAACCACCATAATTTGTCCATTTTACCACAACTGTTATACCCATAATAGATTTAAAAACTTTTTAAAAATTACAATCTTAAATATTATAAAATTTCTAACTGTGCAGTATTGAAATTATATCAGGAGACTACAGAAATGGACAATCCTCTTCTGCCATGACAGTGACTGTTTGTGTTTTCAATGCCTGTACTCAAGCAGGATTTGGAGATGCCGGTGTTAAACCGGGGTGTACAAAGTTAAAAATCACACAACACCGGGCTTTAGTCCAACAGGTTTATTTGGTAGCACTAGCTTTTGGAGCACTGCTCCTTCATCAGGTGGTTGTGGAGTATAAGATAGTAAGACACAGAATTTATACTGAAAGTTTACAGTGTCTTTTAACTGAAATTATATATTGGAAAAGACCTGGATTGTTTGTTAAGATTCTCATCTTTTAGAATGAACATGTTGGTTTCAGTTCTTTCATATATAAATCGCAGACCTTTTTTTAAAGTTACATTCTCAAGTGAACTTAACAATTGGTGTTATGTCAGCCCAGATAATGCATTTAAGGTGTGAGGTGCCCTGTGTGAGGCTGTCTATGCTACAATGCTCAGACTGATTCTAATCTAAAAACGGATTTACAGAATCGTACATGGATTCATGCAGTTTTTGTCCAAAATAAACTGTAATTCTGCAAGTACAAATTCACCCCACAAACCTATATATGTGTATGTGTGCATGTGGGTGTGCATGTGGGGGAGATTATGAGTGTCTGAGAGAGAATGTATGCATGTGTGTGATTGTGAATGTAAATGGGTATAAGTCTGTGAGAGGGTGCGTGTGAGTGTGGGAGTGTATGTGTGAGCATATGAGAGAGGGTCTGCATGAGCATATGGGTCTTAGAAGTGTGTGTGTGTGTGTTTGACTGTAGGAGTGTGTCTGTGTGTACGTATCTGTGTGTGTAGTGCAGTGGGGTCACCTGTAGTGTGACATGAACCCAAGGTCCCGGTTGAGGCCATCACCATGGGCACCAACCTTGGCTATCTGCCTCGGCTCGGCCACTTTGTGTTGTTGCCTGTCCTGAAGTTTCCCTTGGAGTATGGTCACCCGAAGGTCTGAGGTCGAATGTTCTGAAATGTTGCTGAAGTGTTCTCCAACTGGAATTGAACTCTCCTGTCTGTTGATTGTTGTGCAGTGTCCATTCATCCATTGCCATAGTGTCTGCTTGGTCTCACCAATGTAGCATGCCTCAGGGCATCCTTGTCTGCAGCATATGAGATAGACAACATTGGCTAAGTCACATAGGTGAAAATGTGTTGCTGGAAAAGCGCAGCAGGTCAGGCAGCATCCAAGGAACAGGAGAATCGACGTTTCAGGCATAAGCCCTTCTTCAGGAAGTCACATAGGTACCTGCCATGTACACATTGGGAGGTGTCTCCATGCATAATGGTGGTATCCGTGCCAGCATTCTGACACGTCTTGCAGCGTCTACCATGACAAGGTTGTATGGTGTTGTTCTGAAAGAGGGCAGTTTGTTACGAACAATGGTCTGTTTGAGGTTTTGTGGTTGGTTAAAGGTGAGAAGTGGAGGTGTGGGGAAGGTCTTGGCGAGGTGCTCATCCTCATCATTAATGTGTTGGAAAGTACTGGACAATGAAGGGTACCCTGTCCGTTGCAGTTCGTGTCTGTCTCCTGAGGACATCATTACAGTTTCTCGCTGTGGCTCGTTGGAACTGTCAGTCGATGAGTTGAGCATCATACTCAGTTCTAATGAGGGCATCCTTGACCACCTGGAAGTGCCACAGCAAGAAACTGTAATGATCTTCTCAGGAGACAGACACAAGCTGCAAGCAACAGCATACTCTCCGTTGTCCAGTACTTTCCAGGAGCCGAAAAACTATGCCATGTTCTTCGCAGCATGCAACACATTATTGGTGAGGAGGAACACCTCATCAAGACCTTCCCCACACCTCCACTTCTCCCCTTTAAACAACCACCAAACCTCAAACAGGTCATTGTTTGTAGCAAACTCTGGATTAGTGGTGCTGGAAAAGCACAGCAGTTCAGGCAGCATCCGAGGAGCAGTGAAATCGACGTTTCGGGCAAAAGCACTTCATCAGGAATGCAGGATGTCCAGTACTTTCCAACGCATTCCTGGTGAAGGGCTTTTGCCCGAAACGTTGATTTTACTGCTCCTCGGATGCTGCCTGAACTGCTGTGCTTTTCCAGCACCTCTAATCCAGAATCTGGTTTCCAGCATCTGTAGTCATTGTTTTTACCCGTTCGTAGCAAACTGCCCAGTTTTCAGGACCATACAACGTTATCACAGTAGACACTGCAAGACGTGTCAGAGTGCCAACACAGATACCACCATTATGCATGGGGTCACCTCCCAACATGTACGTGGCAGGTAGTCATGTGACTCAGCCACCATTGTCTATCTCATATGCTGTAGGCAAGGATGCCCTGAGGCATGGTACATTGGTGAGAATGAGCAGAGGCTACGGCAACAGATGAATGGACACTGCACAACAATCGACAGACAGGAGTGTTCCCTCCCAGTTGGAGAACACATCAGTGGTCTGGGACATTCGACATCAGACCTTCGGGTAAGCATCCTCCATGGCGGACCTCGGGACAGGTAACAATGCAAGGTGGCCGAGCAGAGGCTGATAGCCAAGTTCGGTACCCATGTGGATGGCCTCAACCGGGATCTTGGGTTCATGTCACACTACAGGTGACCCCACTACACACACACACACACACACACACACACACACACACACACACACACACACACACACACACACACACACCCCTGCAGACCCATACACTCACGCAGATCCTCTCTCATACGCTCACACATACACTCCCACACTCACATGCACCCTCTCACAGAATTATACCCCTTTACGCTCACACTTACACACTGTCTCACAGACACCCATAACCTCCACAACCCCACACACACCTACATATACACACACACACATATATATATACACTTTTGTGGGGTGAATTTGTACTTGCAGAATTACAGTTTATTTTGCTCAAAAACTGCATGAATCCATGCAAGATTCTGTAAATCCATTTTTCTAGATTAGAATCAGTCTGAACATTATGACACAGACAATCTCACACAGGGCATCTCACACCTTAAATGCATTATCTGGGGCAACATGACACCAACCGTTAAAGTTCACTTGAGAATGTAACTTTAAAAAGTTCTGCAATTTACGTATGAAAGAACTGAAACCAACATGTTCATTCTAAAAGTTGAGAGACTTAAACAATACAGGTCTTTTTAAATATATAATTTCAGTTACATCACACTGTAAACTTTTGCTATAAATTCTGTGTCTTACGATCTTATACTCTACAACCACCTGATGAAGGAGCAGCGCTCCAAAAGCTAGTGTTTCCAATGAAACCTGTTGGACTATAACCTGGTGTTGTGTGATTTTTAACTTTGTACTCAAGCAGAATTGGCTAGCTTGAGCTGGTACAATAAATGGTGCTGGGAAACAAAATCACTTTTGCAATTCACCTGTTTACTAACAACAGCTAGCACTGCAGTTCTAGCTTGGCTGCAAAGATCCTCAAAATAATTCTCTGTCACAATATCTAAAGAATATCCCTACATAGTGTGACTTCCCCCCCCCCTCCCAGCAACCATTGGTGACCATCCAATTCTGCTAAATGATGAATAGTTTTGTGCTGCCTGAGCCTTTAAGGAACTAGATTATCCAAGGTCATTTCATTAGATTTTTTTACATTAGATTACATTACAGTGTGGAAACAGGCCCTTCGGCCCAACAAGTCCACACCGAAGCATAACCCACCCACACCCCTAAACTAACACTACGGGCAATTTAGCATGGCCAATTCACCTGATCTGCACATCTTTGGACTGTGGGAGGAAACCGGAGTAAACCCACGCAGACACGGGGAGAACGTGCAAACTCCATACAGTCAGTCGCCTGGGAATTGAACCCAGGTCTCTGGCGCTGTGAGGCAGCAGTGCTAACCACTGTGCCACCGTGCCGCCCACGGATGACATAGGATGACTGCAACCAAGAACACAGTGGAAACTTTCATCATGTCATCCCGTATTGAAAATAATCCCAGGTTCCAGAAATGAAATGTTAAAGTCTAACACAGTTCCACACAGAGTTCAATGTAAGCAGTTTTTACTTTACAGAAAAAAATTATATTCAGGCTACTGCAGATGTAAGGTCAATATCAAGGCAACTGTTACGTAAATACATTATGAGCCAAAAATAACGTTATAGAATGCTGTATCATTGTACCCGGTGCAATCATTATTTGCGTACACATGCTGCATCCTATTTGTTTTGGTTTGAAAAGGAAACAGACTTGTTCAAATTAACATTTATAAGTATACAGACCAATATACTAAGTTAAATAATATATAAGATGCTGGAAATATCATTCTGCAGTATTTATCTATTATGTGGGTATTCTTCATGATCCGCATGCCAACAAACTCCCGAAGGCGACTTTTTTTTTGTAAATTGGATTCTGCACCAATGGACAGGTGAACCTGCTTGACCCTGTCATCAGTAATGATCGACGTTCTGGTATATCCTGCCAGACTGTTGGCATCTGCTTCACTAAAGGTACCATCAAACATTAAGTCCTTGGTGCTGGTAATCCCACATGTGCAGGGAAACTAGGAAAAGAGACAGGAAATTTCTTTCAAATATGAGCAGAGATACTGGAATTATGTGCATGGACTGAACAGTTTAGTAGTCATACACACAGTATAATTAAGTGCTGTGTTTCCAAAACATTTTTGATGATTTTTAAATCATTATTGTTGCAAGATTACATTCCCAGGAAAAACGAACTCTTTTACCACTTTGGTCCTCCAGCATTCACAACAAGTAGTTCCATCTGGAATTTTCTTTTCTTTCATGGGCTGTTAGCATCAGTGGCAAGGCCAGCTTTTATTTCCCATCCCTAATCGCCTTTGGGAAGGCGGAAGTGAGCTGTTTTCTTCAACCAAGTAAACAGGCATTGTGTCAGAGGACTGAAAAGCTACAAATTTAAAACAGACCACTGAGAAACTTATGGAGAAATGCACACCAACTCCCATTCATCTGTTATTCACTGACCTGCATTAGCTCTTGGTCCGACACGTTTTAAATTATAAGTCATAGAGATGTACAGCATGGAAATAGACCCTCAGCAAGAGGCCCAGCAATCATTTCTCTAACTTCCCACAGAGTTCTCGGGTACACCTGATCAGGTCCTGGGGATTTATCCACCTTTAACCATCTCTCCTCCTTCTTTTCAAATCTCCCCATGGCTTTTCACTGTTACCCTCTAACTCTGTCGCCTCCTCCAACCTTCAAGATGTTTTCACTCCACTTTTGGATCTATAACTTTAATAACGTGACCATTACCATCTGTGCCTTCAATGACTAGCTGCTAATGCTTGGATTTCTTCCTCTAATTCCTTTCCCTTATCTAATGCAACCCTTAAAAATTAGCTCTGTCCTAGCTTTTTGCCAGAAGTTTTGAAAACCTTGAACGCACATTTTGAACCACAAGTGGCCATTCCCCTCAATAACAAGTATACTGCTTTGGATACTGTAGTGGTGATGATCTACCAGTTCTCAGACCAAGAAAAATTGCCACATTGGATACCACTCAAGAAAGAGGAGATATTAGTCCAGCATTTCCAGGTGGTGTTGTTTCACACTCCCACTAATGCTTTCATTGTAAACACTGTAACTGTAACTTCAGTTAAAATTTTTCAAGCTTATCGAAATGTCTCAACATCTCTAGAAATGAGGAAAAGCTTTTTTCTTGTTGCATTTCAAAAACTTTAGAAACAGATATAAAGTTCGGCACAGTCAGGTTTCTTGGGTGTATCTGTTCTATGGAACGTCCTCCTCTGTCTCTCTGCACTTGCTGAAATGATAACCTTGCACACACTTACATCTAGGTTCAAGTGGGTAAATAAAAAGAAAATCATAGCACAAAAGCCACTGTAATTCATCAAAATTTGTCAATTCCACACAGAGGGCTGAAATATAAACAGAAAGTCCAGGAGGAACTCAGCAGGCCTGGCAACATCCATGGAGAGAGGAGAACTAAGTTAATGTTTCAAGTTCAATGATTCTTCTTCGGACTTCTTCCTCTGATTCTGAAAAGTCATATCAGACTTGGAATGTGAACACTGTTTTTCTTTCCACAGATGATGCCAGACCCCCTGCTGAGTTTCTCCAGGATGTTCTGTTTTTATTTATGGTTAACTACTTATTCCCCTGAACTCACACCCCCACCCCACCTTGTGAGGTCCACCAGCCTGGTCCAGCAAAGCCCGCAGACTAAATCTCAGTATCAGGCCTTTTTTGGTGAAGGCAATCTGTAATTCTAGCAGTAGCCACTGCTCCTGGTGGCTGTTTAGAGCTGCTAACCATGTGCTTGATCAGAGGCAGGGCTTTCTCTCAGGTGGGGGCAGAGGTCTAGCCCTGGGCTAGTTACTGTCCTGATGGCTATTAAATGGTTCCATGGAGGAGTCCATGGAGCAAGGGGAGTATCAGTCAAACGGGGAGCCTGAGTTCCCAATCAAACAATGGCAAAAGAAAAACAAATTGTTTTAAATTCCAATCACCTTTGGATGTACAGAACCCAGCCTGGACCAAAATAAAACCATCACTTGTCAGGTGTACCGAAGGTAGAATTCTTGGCAGCACAGCATCACCCTGGAAACATCCCAAACTGCAGGACCAGGAGTGATGAACCATAGTAACACAAGACAGTGAGCTTCACCTGTTGTTCTCATTTTTGAGAACTCTTTCCCCTGCTGGGGTAATCTGAGGTAGACTGTGCCCTGCTCAGGCCTAAAGGTAGTGAACATAGGCCCTTTCCTGAGTTTTCACAACGTAAAAGAAGTGATTATCTGTTCAAGGATATCTGATAGGGCATATCCAAAAACTATCTCAGAATCAAGCTTACATGGTGAGTAGATGGCCAGGGACCTACTCATGAGATTGCCAATAAGATTGATCTTGTACTGCATGGGATTGTAGGAGTGAATAGGTATATTAACCAGCGAAATGTAGAAACACAGAAACCATACAGTGGAAGTGAATCAACGAAGAAAGAAACCTACACTGCAGTCTGACCCAGCAGTAAACCTCATGGAATGAGCTGCCAGAGAAAGTGGTGACAGCTGGGTCACAAGATTTAAAAGGCACCTGGAAGCACTTACAGGGATATGGACCAAATGCTGGGAAACGCAACTTGATGAATTGAGGATATCTTGTTGGCATGGACAAGTCGGACTAAAGGGTTTGTTTCCGTGCTGTACATCTCAATGACTCTATGACTGAAACTAGGTGCAGGAGTAGGCCATTCTGCCCCATGAACCTGCTGTGCTATTAAATACGATCATGGCTGATCATCCAACTCAGCATCCTGTTCCTGCTTTCTCCCCATACCCAATCCCATCAATCCTAAGAACTATATCTAACTCCCTTTGAAAATAAAATGTAGGTTTTTGGTAGATAGTTGTTAAACATCCATTTTCTGACTTTTCAACTAATATATTGAGCAAGAGGAACTCATTTGATTGCTCAATTTCAAAGAGAAGTTTGAGGGAAGGCTGCCATTTATTAAGCTGTGTAAAGAAATTCTAAGAGAAACATGTAGCATGGACAACAAAGTTATCATGAGTGACTCCAATCTGCACTGGTAAAGTTAAGGCATCATAATTTTACCAGACCATATAGCGGTTCTTTTATTAGAGAGAAAAAAAGAGAGAGACATGACTGGTAATGGCTTAACCTGAGGGTCCCTTATTCTGTTGGTGTAACTCTATGTTGCAAACCAGCCCACAGAGCTAACAAATCACTTCAATCTGCATATAGACAGCATTAACCAATTGAGCTGTTTCTGGATGTGTTAGAGATGTTTTCTAGAGCTGTATATTGAGGAATCAACTGGAAGTTGTGTTATTTTTAGAGTTAGTTTTATGTAATGAAAGAAAGGGCCAATTAACAATCTTGTTTTAAAATAATCTGAGGGATCTACATTAAGAGGGAGCTCAAGAGAAAATAGGGAACTCCAGACCCGGTAGCCTTACATTAGGAATAAGAAAATGCTAAAATCTGTTAAAAAAAAGACAGGATAAATAGATCCTTGGACAATAATGAGCTCACAGAGTCATAGAGTTATACAGCAAGGAAACCCTTTGGTCTAACTTGTTTGCAACGGCTAGACATTCCAATCTGGCCTAGCCTCATTTGCCAGCATTTTGCCAATATCCCTCTAAACCCTTCCTACTTATGTACCCATCCAGATGTCTTTTAAATGTTGTAATTGTACCTGCCTCCACAACTTCTCTGGCAGCTAATTCCATACACACACCACACTCTGTTTGAAAAGGTTATCCCTCAGGTCCTTTTTAAATCTTTCCCTTCTAACCTTAAATCTATGCCCTCTGGTTTTCAACTCCCCCACCCAAGGAAAAAGACCCTGGCTATTCACCTTATCTAAACCCCCTAATTATTTTATAAACTTCTATAAAGGTCACCACTCAGCCTCCAGTGTTCCAAGGAAAGAAGCCCCAGTCTATTTAACCTCTCCCCATAACTCTAACCCTCCAGTCCCAGCAACACCTTCATAAATCTTTTTTGCGCCATCTGAAGTTTAACAACATCCTTCTTGTAGAAGGGCAACCAGAACTGTACACAGTATTCCAAAAGGCCTTGTCAAGGTGCTGTACAACGGCAACATAACGTCCCAACTCCAATACTCAATGTTCTGATCAATGAAGGTAAGTGTGCCAAATGCCTTCTTCACCACCCTGTCTACCTGCACCTCCACATTCAAGAAACTGTGCACCTGTATCCCTAGTTCTCTTTGTTCAGATACTACCATTAAGTGTATAAGTCCTGTCCTGATTTGCCTTACCAAAATGCAACACCTCGCATTTATCTCAATTAAACTTCATCTGTCACTCCTTGGCCTATCTGATCAAGGTCCTGTTGTACTCTGAGTCAATCTTCACTGACCACTGCACCACCTATTTTGGTGTCATCTACAAACTTACCAACCACACCCTCCTATCTTCACATCCAAATCATTTATATAAATGACGAAAAGCAGTGGACCCGGCACCAATCCTTGTGGCACACTGCTGGTCACAGGCCTCCACTCCAATAAACAACCTTTCACCCTACCCTCTGTCTCCTATCATAAAGCCAATTTTGTATCCAATCAGATACCTCTGGATCCCATGCGATCTATCCTTGCTAATTTGTCTACCATGTGGAACCTCATCAAACACTTTGATGAAGTCCAAATAAACATCTGATTGGACAACTTGTGGATTTGTGAAAGAGAAATTATTGTTAAAGAATTTAAAGATGCCTTAAATAAAAGCGACAAATGAGCTGATGGACATAGTACACTAAGATTTTCCGAAGGCTTTTGATAAAGTTCACGATAAGAGCATGTGGGATAGAAGGTAACACATTAGCATGGATTAGTAATTAGTTAACAGAGAAAACAGTGAGTAGGCATAAATGGGTCATTCTCATGTTGGCAGCCTGTGATTATTGGGATATTGCAAGGATCTGTACTTGATACCTAGCTTTTCACAAGATGTATCAATGATTTAGAAGTGAGGACCAAATGTAATATTTCCAATTTTGCAGTTGATACAAAGTTAAGTGGGAATGTGTGTTGTGAGGAAGATGTGAAGTGGCTTCAGGAGAATTTGCAATAGAAAATGGATAAGAAGTTAAAAGATGGAATACAATGTGGGAAAATGTGAGGTTATGTACTTTGGTTGGAGAAACAGATGCTCAGAATATTCCTTAAATGGTAAGAGGTCAGAAAGTATAGATGTTCAAAGGGACCAAGCTGTCCTTGTCATTAAGTCATCGAAGGCTAATGGGCAGGTGTAGTAAGCTATGAGAAAGTCTTGCTTCATTATATAGGGGCTAGGTTAGTCTGCATAGAGTACTGAGTACAGTTTCGGTCTCATTAACTCAGGTAAGTTATTATGGTCATAGAGGAATGCAATAAACTTCACCAGACTTGTCCCTGGGATAATGGGATTGTCCTATGAAGAGAGATTGGGCAAACTGGGCCTGTATTCTCAAGGGTTTTAAAGAATGAGTGGTGATTTCATTGAAACACACAAAATATTTAAAGGGATAGACATGGATAGATGCACATAAGATTTTTCCCCTGGTTAGGGAGTCTAAAACCGGAAGGCACAGCTTAGAAATAAAATGGATGCCACTTAGGATGAGAAGAAATCCTTTACCTTTGGAATTCTCTAGTGCAGAGGAGCTGTGGGGGCTTACTCTTTGAGAATGTTTGAAGCAGAGATTGATAGATTTCTGATTACCAACTGTGCATAAAGTTATGTGGATGGGCTGGGTAAAAGAAATGTTTGATTGGTAATGATCACATTGAATGATAGGGCAGGCTTGATGGGCTGAATGGCTGACTCCTGTGCTTATGTTCCTATGCTGCATCTCCACACCAACTGTGGCCCAACCAATCAGCACCCTCTTCTCTGTCTGTATAAACTGGTGTTGCTTTTACAAGTCCGTTTCTTGCATCCTAGTTCTGATGAGTGCAAGATGAAAAGCTTAAACTTCTAGTTCTGTATTATCAATTTTTAAGTTCTGTACTATTAAGCATTTATTTAATCAAGTTAATGAATGGAGTTGCACTCCAAATGATTTGTTTACTTTATAATCTAAAATGCTCTTCCTGTTATTGTCCAGTCTGGCTGACAACACAGGTCCCACAGGTGACAGGAAAATCTGCTTATAACCAGTCTATATACAACCTTAAAAAGAGCTTCTCAGCTCTAAACTGCCTAGGGATCATCAGAACACAGCAATGACAGAAATAAACATGGGCAAATGCAGAATGGGACAAGGTCATGGATGGATTTGCAAACAACATCAAGGATTATGAATTAAGTGCATCACTGAACAAAGTGCCAGTGATGGTTGATCAAAATGGTTGTGATGGGTTAACAGGTCTTAGTCAGAGGATGATGTAGGCAGCAGATTATGTGTAAAAGTAAAAACCTGGCATAACTAAATGTATAAGCAGATGTATGAAGTCTTTGATCACTATCGGTAAACAGTGCCAAATATCGAGATTGGTTGCTCTTTGATCTCACCTTTTCCTGGAATTTTCTTTCTTTCCTCTCTTGTACTGTGGTTAGGTAATTCACAGCTGCATACTCCAGCACTGAGAGAAAGACAAACACAAAACTAACCCACAGGTAAATGTCCACAGCTTTAATATACGACACCTTTGGCATTGAAGCATTCACACCCGTGATAATAGTGGACATCGTTAGAACTGTTGTTATACCTGGAATTACAGAAAACTTGAAAAATTTTATGTCAATTTACATGGAAAAAATTTCAAACATTTGATACATATAATTTTAAAAACTTATTTTAACAATTTTTTAAAGACAGAGAACATTAACATAGAACATTACAGCGCAGTACAGGCCCTTCGGCCCTCGGATGTTGCGCCGCCCTGTCATACTAATCTGAAGCCCATCTAACCTACACTATTCCATGTACGCCCATATGCTTGTCCAATGACGACTTAAATGCACTTAAAGTTGACGAATCTACTACCATTGCAGGCAAAGCATTCCATACCCTTACTACTCTCTGAGTAAAGAAACTACCTCTGACATCTGTCCTATATCTATCACCCCTCAATTTAAAGCTATGCCCCCT
>NC_057712.1:96676068-96699048 GCF_004010195.1 Chiloscyllium plagiosum | reverse complement strand
GTGTTGTCTGCAAATTTACTAACACACCCTTCTACGCCCTCATCCAGGTCGTTTATAAAAATGACGAACAGCAGTGGACCCAACACCGACCCTTGTGGTACACCACTGGTAACTGGACTCCAGGATGAACATTTCCCATCAACCACCACCCTCTGCCTTCTTTCAGCAAGCCAATTACTGATCCAAACTGCTATATCTCCCACAATCCCATTCCTCCGCAGGTTCAGGTTATAAGTTTGCTCGCTGAGTCGATAGGTTTGTTCTCAGAAATTTCATCACCGTGCTAGGTAACATCATCAGTAAGCCACCATTGAAGCACTGGTGTTCTGTCCCGCTGTCTATTTGTGTGTCTTGGTCTGTTAAGGCATTAACCATTTACCAAGCTCTGAGAAAAAGAACAGGAAATGATATCACTCACCTTAACAAACCAAGACACATAAATAGAAAGTGGGACAGAACACCAGGGCTTTACCGGAGGCTCACTGATGATGTTACCTATCATGGTTATGAAACATCTGCGAACATACCTATCAGCTCAGCGAGCAAACTTACAACATGAAGTCATTTTAACAATCATGGCTCAGTGGTTAGCACTGCTGCCTTACAGCACCAGGGACCCAGGTTCAATTCCAGCCTCGGGGGACTACATTTGTGGAGTTTGCATATTCTCCCTATGTCCGCATGGGTTTCCTCCAGGTGCTCCAGTTTCTTCCCATAATCCAAAGATCTGCAGGTTAGGTGAATTGACTCTGCTAAATTGCCCATAGTGTTCAGGGATGTGTAGGTTAGGTGCATTAGTCAGGGGTAAATATCAAGTAATAGGATAGAGGAATGGGTCTAGGTGGGTTGCTCTTCGGAGGTTCAGTGTAGACTTTCAGTCCAAATGATCTGACCACACTGTAGGGATTCTTTGATTCTATGAATCATTGTAGTTAACTGCTAACAATTAGAATGGGTACCTACCATTGAAAAAAGTTTATCCCTATCTCATCCTCAGCTTGTAAATTGATTGCAAACATTGTGTTCCTGTAGTGTAGTGATTGTCATGTTTGCCTGAGAAACTGTTAGAGGATAAAGGACAGTAAAGAGTTTTAATAATCACCAAGTGCATAGTTTCAGTCAATAGATGTGGACATATAATGATTTGATTGGATATTATAATTATGTGCACTAATGTGAATATAATTGGATAATATAGTCATGTGTATTAACTTGGAATGTAAGGTAGAATGTTAAGGTAGAAGGTGCATTGTTGGATAAAGATAAAAGTGTGGAAATGTGTAAGCTTTGTATTGAAAAACTTGTTTCTTTAAGAATAGTATTATAGCATTGTTTCATATCAAATCAGGGAGTTGTGTGCCATCTTTGATGGGTACATCCTCCAAGCCTGCATGAATAAATGCTTAAACAAAGAAACTAAAGTCACATTGGTCTTTGAGGGATCAAAGAGTTAAAATTATTCCCTTTCAAAGGCAACAGTCTTCAGTTTGAAACCAGACAGAAACATTGTTGAAGCTCAGGTACAGTATACAGGAAAGAATGCAGTACGTTTGTGGTTGGTCTCGTACGGTCCTGTAATGTCCTTGTCTCTAGGCCAGAGATTTGGGTTCAAATCTCACCAACCCTGGAGGTGTGTTGTAAACTGTGTAAACAGGTTGGTTAAGATAAATAGGTTGCATCAGCTCACTATCTTCTCAAAAACAACTAGAAATGAGCATTAAACATTGGCCTAGCCAGTGAAGCGCACATCCCATTAATGCATTTGAAAAAAAAATCAATACCTGAATCTTTTTAAATCAAGGAATGAAAAGTTTGGAGAATAAATCTTTTCTTCTTCCTTAATGAAGAAGGATTACAGCATCAAATCTCATTGACTGAGGTTTGCTAAGGACTTGGTATTTTTCAGAAGCAGCAAAATAAAACATTAAGGACAGGAAATTCATCTCAGGTGGTGGACTGTTACACATAACATCTGATAGTTAATTCCAATAGAACTGAGTATCAGACACTATTTGAATCAGCAGACAATCTGATACCTGAGTAATAACTCTGAAAGAGTTAATACAGAGGAGTATTATAAGCATATGATGTAAGATGTCACATGGACTTGTGGAAAGAACAGATTAAGATCTTGAAGGAGTAGGACTTAACATCTTGGTCCTTCTCAGAATCTCTGTTATAATGTCTATCATGTAAAATGTAACTAGTTACTAACATGCAGTAAACTATTTCTTGTTCAATGCATGAGCGTTTTCTAGTTAGACCAGTAAGTGAAATTCCTTTACAACAGTAGGCCAAGCAGGACCTGCAGATCTCCACATTTAAAGAGGAATGTTATAATAAAACTACCACTTGTTGCAGTGCAGGGTCTATCTGGCTGTCTCATATGACATAGTGAGTCATGGGTGGGGATTTCATGTAGCTGCCTCATTCAACATGCTGGCAGTGGTGGAGACCTGAAGACTTTTCAGTATCTTCAGACTCAATTTTAAGTCACCTGCAACAGTTTGCAATAGGGAAAAGCTGAACATCTAAGAACTGTACTAAAACCCTCTGGGTAGGGTTCAACAAGGACGAATCTGTAGTTAGTGGTGAAGGTATTTCAGACCTGGTAAGAGATGTGCTGCAGCAAGTGAGTCAGGAACTCCCTAGAGAAGAATTAGCAAAATTGTACCAAGAGCAGACCAAAGTCAGAGTTCAATTGAAGAACAATCAATGGGCATCAGAGGCTCCACTAGTAAAGTTAAAAGCCTTAGTGGGCAAAGGGGCTAAAACTGTGCAGTCTGTGAAAGCACGAAAGTAAGGAAAGTACTTCTAGTTCAAATTGAGCATTGCCACTGGAATGGGTGGGCACCACAATGCACAACTACAGTAAAGAAATCAAGGGCCTTGAAAAGCAATTAAAATGGAAATTGCTGACTTGAAGACATTACAAAGATAGAATTAAAGTAAAAAACAGGGAGGTTTGAAGCCTAAACAGCTCCGATCCAGAGGAAGAAAATCAGAGGTTTTTATTAAAGATGAAGAGCATTTATTTAAACCATAGGTTGTGGGAATGATGCAGGAAAATGGTGAAAGAAATAGGCATTGTTTTTATAGACCATGAGATCCAGCCCAAAATAAAATCTGTTAAAGAAACAAGACTAATCTCATAAAGCCAGGAATATTAATTTAGTAAAACCAAGGTTGAAGTTGACATTATTTATTATACCACAGGCTTTAAGTCACATTAACTTAAGAAAAGGAGAACCATTGAATAAGTCACCAACTGCAGGAATCATCCATTTTAGCTGCAAAAGATGGGAATTCATGTACATTCCAAGAAGGACCAGGCGGCCAAAGTGTTGAACAACAGGAGCATTTCTCTAGAGAGCTTTACTCTCAGGGCAGCAAGGTTAGCCCAAGCTGTTTCCTGCTCAAAATGGCCAATCACATCATCAATGTGTCACTTGACTGGCACTCTTAAAGTGACAGTCCACTAAACACAATAACACAGATTCTCAGGACCTCGGTAACAATGTCAATCATACTAATGTAACTAGTGATTAGTTGCTCACATGCAATAAACTAATTTGTGATCAGTACAATCAACTTGTCCAGTTAGACCAGCATATGGTTATCTTCTACCCCATTAGACCAACACATCCTGTAGATCCCAGTACTTATAGAAGATGATACCACCAAACCAACCACCTGGTGAGGTGCACATTAGGGTTAGTGCACATATAATAACCACCTGCTCTTTATCACTACCTGAGATAAAGTTCTGCCCCTCAGAGTTCTCAGTATGTTGGAGAGGTTTGTTTTGAGCAGACTGTAGTGTAATGAAAGTGTAACTAGAATTGGATCATAATCAACTCAATAATTCCCCAAAGATCTCTTTTAAACACCCTTGGTAAAGATAAAGCCAGTAATTGCTTATCAACTGAATGTATTTGTTTACAGCAATGGTTTTAAATTTTTTGGTGACATACATCTTTGTACAAAAAAAAGACATCTTAGCTTACCTAATGAAACTCTAGCTGGTACAGCTAGGCGATCAATCCAGAATGATACCCAGGACAACATCACCATCAGAGTCGCTGGAAAGTAGGTTTGTAGCAAAAAGAAGAAAATGTGGCGGCGCAAAGTGAAGTTAATGTACAAACGATTGTACCAACCTATTTGCGAAAGTAGATGACTGTCAGTATACATTCTCATATATTTACCCCAAATAAACATTGCATTGCTGAAAAAAGGCACATTCTGTCAAAGGTATCTGTCTTGCTTTTGATGGGACAATTGGCAAAATTAACAATTCAAGTGAAAAATCAACATTTACAGGGGAGCCTCAATTATCTGAATGAGATGGGCAGGCACTATTTCATTCGGATAACTGATTATTCTGTTAATCGATTAAATGCCTTTTCTCTGGGGCTTGGAGTTTTTAAAAGTCTGCTCCCCATTCAGGAGACTGCAGCAGCACACAGTGCGCGAGACCCCACTGCCCCCCGCCCCTCTCCGAGGCAGCCAGACTGGACACCAACAATAAGACTGCAGCTGCTGCTGCCTTTGTGGGGTAGGTCTCCAAATAGTGCGCACGCACGCACACACACACTCACTCACACACACACACACACACACACACTCACACACACACACAGCCACACATACAACTTTTTACTGCAACCTTTTGACAGGTTCCACCTCTGCCCTGTACAGGACAATATTGGTCAGATTATCTGGGGAAGTTGGGGGGGCGGGTTTAGGGTACACCCCTGTGTAGAACTCCAGGGAAAGTGTGGGGAGAGAGCGAGGGCAGGAGGTCAGTCATTTGGAGACAGTGCCTGTTTATTCACTGTAAACAAAAGACACAATCACTGTTGGAAATATGTTTTTGATATAATGTTTCTATCGAGACCTCGTGATCTCCTTCGAATAATACGACTTTCAGATAATTCGTATTCAGATGATCGAGGTTCCTCTGTATATTGCATGAGAAGACAGTGTTGGGAATTGGATTCTGATAGGTAGAAGTGTTGCCATAGAGAATGCATACATTAATGGTGATTGACAGTTAACTGTCAAACTTTGTTTAAATTTTAAACCAAAGAGGGTGATTGATTGGTCAAGGCATTTTCCTGAGAAATGAACAAGCTAAAGGTTGTCACCGAGTAATTAATTTTAGTTCATTAACTTTGGTTCAAAGGTTCATTTAAGATCGAACCATATCTCTATTATGACCATAATATTTAAAATGTTCAACAATGCATCATATTTTTATAATGGGGATTAGGAAAGGTATTCTGGCAGTGAATTCCCCAGGTCAAACACGTCGATCTGGTGTCAACCCTTTAAGAATAAATCTTGAGTTCTAATAAGCCAGCTGAATTTGTTAATACAGCTTCCATGCAAATATTAATTTCACAAAGTGAGTAGATTTTTAAGTAGATAGTGATAATTTGGGTTAAAATAAATAATCATTAAAAGGTCATGTCCATTCAAATAGGAAATATTCAGCCTGATCAAAAGCACTGCACATTTTGTTGGTCTTTTGCCAACGTTGTAGGAGGAGACTGGAAAAACCCCAGAACTTTACAGCTCTGATGTTCACCCATATAACTTATTTGACGCAGTTAATGAACTACAAATTGTTTCATGGGCAAATGTATTGTTCTGTTAATGTACTTAATTCAGAGAAGTTTCATTAACAATGAAAATCAATTGTTTTGGATCCCTTCATTAATCCTCAATGAACATGTCAGGATAGAAGATTACTACCTTCAGAAATTCCAGCTGCACTGTGTTTCTCTAATTGTCTTTCAAAATAAGAATAATTTCATTCCTAATTTATGCACAAGTTTACTCTAAATGAATCCTCTTGTGAAAGTAGGATTTTTCTATCACCTCACACATCATAAAGGTGCATTTGAATGGAAAATGCTTTCCATGATTTTACATAAGAATCTTGAATACAGTGCTTTTGCTTTGAGAGGTAGTTCACCAGCCACAGTAAGGATGATATATTTGGTTAAAACTTCTTGGTTCTCAGATTCACTTTTATCAGAGACGGTTACAGAGAGTGCTGATCTCGGCCCAGACAATCACAAAGGCCAACCTTCAGTCTATAGAATCCATCTACCATGCTGCCAGCATTCTCAAAGATCCATCCCACCCTGGCAATGTTTTTCTATAACCTCTACCATCAGGGAGAAGGTACAGAAGCCTCAATGCATGCACCAGCCAGTTTTGAAACAATTTCTACCGTACTGTTGTTAGAATATTGAATGGACTCAAAAACTCTTAACATTCGCCTGTTCCTGTGTTTTTGTTATTGCTGCTATTTATCTATTATTTACTTATCTATGTTACTTAACTCTGTGATCTGCCTGTATTGCTCGCAAGACAAAGCTTTTCACTGTGTCTCAGTACACGTGACAATAAATTCAATTCAATTCGATTCAATTATCCACAGAAGTTTGTCTAATTGTAGGCCATGTTATCCATTTAACATCCATTCCTTAACTAAGTTCCATCCAAGGACTGATCAAATTTTACTTTCTGTACTCTATATTAGCCAAGCGTAATTCCATGTTCAGCTACTTTTTGTCTAAGTGCAGTATTAATATTTTTCTTTCAGCAGCAGAATTTCCCACAGCATTGTGACTTGACAGTATCAAATGCATTGTATCATGGTAAGGTTAAGTGTAGATTTCCATTTGTGATTCTCTACTTAGTTGGATACTGACTTCAGGAAGGTCATCACGAAGCCTCCTGAAAGGAAGTGAGGAAATTCCCCATGAAGAAGGAGCAACAACAGAGATAGATACAGTTGAGCCGCCCAGTTGTTCAGCTATTTTATAATCCCTCTGTTGGGTTACCAAATAAACTGGATCAGATTTCAATTCTCCAGTCACTTGCAAACACTCACCTGTACTACTGTAGAAAGCCAATTTGGATGTAGTGTGAAATCTCTGGATAAGGAACTGAGACAAAGAGACTTTCTCATCTGTCTTCAATGCATCTTTATCACCCTTCCAATACAGCATAAGGTCATCTTCAGTGTAAGCATCTGCCATGAAAGAAATACTAACCCAGTGTTTAATTGTGACAGATTAAAACTGGATATCAAGAACTCAGTGTCTAGTGAACAAATTATACTGTAGTGTTAATTTTAAATACAAAATCACCAATTATTTGAAATTCAAAAGCTGCTGTGATGTGCTCAATGATTATACACTTTGGTGCAGAAGCCTCTTCACCTACCAGCAGAGCACCTCCATTTTAGGTTCCAAGTATTCAATCAAAAAGATAGATTGCTTGTTTGGATTAATTTTGATCTTGAGATGTTTTACAGAAGTAACCATCCAGCAATGTTGTGACAGAATGTACATACATTATACAGACAGATTGACACCACTGTATTTATATATTGAGATTGATTTTAAACCACCCTATTTGGCAGGAATGGGGTAGGGAAGTTTTTAGGATAGATCAACCTGATTTGCCACATCCTCTTCACTTTAATTGTGCTGACTACCATTTCAACTGCAGCCTTCATTTATGTGGCTGAGCTACGTGCCACAAACAGGCAGGTGTCCCGTGAATGCCGTACCAATCAGAATGCTATGATGCAATTAGGACTTGAAATTTTGCCATGGGTTTGACCTCAGGCACTGACTTTCAGTGTTATTTAAAGAAGCTTTCGTATGGTTTTGAGTTCTTTTGGATTTAATACATTTCCAACTCATTATTAAGTTTGGAAATTGCTTGACTTTTTATTTCTATGCTTTACTCACTCTAATTAAAATTTTGTAGGTTATAATTGGGAGATTTTTTTGCATCATGACTCCATGAAGGAAAAGTTATAGGAGGAGGCGCAGCAGCAGCTTCAATGCTGGGACAAGCAGGAGGTGGGCTGTTAAAAGGCAAAACACACAGCTGGACATGGGAGTACAAGTGATGCTTATTAAGGCCTAACTCACCCCATTGGGCCAAGAGTCCAAGGTGCTTTAAGCTTATTGGACTCTATTGTCCTTACTTTTTATTTACATTGTGCCATTCCTTATTGAGATTCTGCCCCCTTTTAAACAGAAAGAGATGGACTCTCACCATGAAAACACCTATGATGTTGCACCACTTCCCCATTCTCCTTTCTGTAGAGGCTCCTACCTGTTCCCGATTCAAAAGCAGCAGACCGCTTATAAGTGGGATAGAGTTAGGGACTAGTGCACAGACTCAAGGCACTAAATTCATCACTGGCCCATCTTCATACCCAGACCCAGCTGGGACTGAAAATCCAGCCCTATACCTTTGCTAACTTTTTCATTATGATTGACAATGCGATAAAATAATTACATGGTAATTTTGTAATAAATTCTCAATAAACTGTCCGTCTCCGCGCAAAATATTGGTTTGCTGATGGAAATCCATTTTGGTTGACCTTTTCTAATCAATCATGCTGTGTGGGGAGAAATCCTGTCAGATTAGTTGAGTTTTATATTCCATCTCATGAATAATAAAGTATGAGAGCGTGATGTTGTTTAAAAACATATCCTGCCCACAGAGCAGCTCGTCTACAGTCTGGAACGACTGTGTGGCTAGAGTGCAATGAGAATACACATAGCTGACCAAATCCATTGTTTAGATGACTTACAGCTCTCTATCTCCAGGGAACAGGTCTGTGTGTCAAGAGGAAAGCAGCTGAAATCCATGTTGCACATAGCTGTTACTGTAACCCTATAAATATAAGAGATGATTTATAATTTGTTTTGTACCTGTCATTGAATACAGCCTTGTCAAATATTACTGTAGAGTAAAAACTGATACAATGTTCTGATCTGATCTCCTTATGCCTGCCAGGTGGAAGCGATTAGACCTTTTATTTTATTTCCAGTGCCATCATTCTTAAGACTGTCTGAGTGATTGCCTGAAGATTAAAGTATCTGTCTCCTAAACAGGAAACCATTCCTAGAGAGGGTTTCCTGGTCCTGTGCCCAACAGCTTTGGATTATCTGGTCACAGTTAATTCGGTAAAAACAAGGACTGCAGATGCTGGAAACCAGATTCTGGATTAGAGTGGTGCTGGAAAAGCACAGCAGGTCAGGCAGCATCCGAGGAGCAGGAAAATCGACGTTTCAGGCAAAAGCCCTTCATCAGGAATAGACAATAGACAATAGATGCAGGAGTAGGCCATTCTGCCCTTCGTGCCTGAAATAGATGAAGGGCGTTTGCCCGAAATGTCGATTTTCCTGCTCCTCGGATGCTGCCTGACCTGCTGTGCTTTTCCAGCACCAGTCTAATCCGGAATCTGGTCACAATTATCACATGGAAATAAACACAGAGAACTGGGGATGCTGGAAATCTGTAACAAAAACAGAGAGTGTTGGAGAAACCCAGCAGGTTTGGCAGCATCTACAGGGGAAACTAACTCTTCGAGTCCAGTGACCCTTTGTCAGGGTTTGCTGCTTTTATTTCAGAATTTCACATGGGTTTTTCTTAATAAGGGAAACGGTCTAACCCATTCTGATTTCCCAGTATTTGCTGCACCCAGTGAACCATTACATCCAAGGAGCAGATCAAGAAAATTTCCTTTTAATTATTTTCAGGAACCAGGAGCATTAATTTTAAAAATCAGCTTGGTCTCTTGGGTTGATAAATTCATGGACACAAAAGAAATCCTCTTGTGCAATGCTCCCAAGATTCTGAGGGGGCTTGGACAGGTTAGATGTTGAGAAGACGTTTCCACCAATGAGTTACAGAATAAGTTTAGATTCAATTCCCTATAGTGTGGAAACAAGCTCTTCGGCCCAACAAGTCCACACTGACTCTCCGAAGAGTAACCCACCCAGCCTCATTTCTCTACATTTAGCCCTGACTAATACACCCAATGCTACGGGCAATTTAGCACGGCCAATTCACCTAACCTGCATATTTTTGGACCGTGGGAGGAAACCGGAGCACCCGGAGGATGTGCAAACTCCACAGGGAGAATGTGCAAACTCCACACAGACAGTTGCCCAAGGCTGGTATTGTACCTGGGTCTCTCGCGCTGTGAGGCAGTAATGCTAACCACTGAGTCACCGTGCTGCCCTTTATTTTTAGGAGACAATTATTTAAAAGTGGCAAGCAAAGCAATTTATTCTGCCGGGAGGACTGAATGTCTGGAATTCTCTACTTCAGTGTGGCGGAGGCTAGATCACTAAAAGTATTTAAAAAGGATGCAAATAGTTTTTCTGAAGTATCAGGGAGTTGAGGGCTATGAGGCATTGGCAGGAAAGAGCATTTGACAGTTGGGGCAGATCAGCAATGATTTTGTTGAATAACAGGCTTGAATGACTAAATGGCTTATTCCCACTCTTATTTCTTATGTAGGGTTGGTATGGGAAATTAAAAATGTAAGAGGGGTTACTGTGATGTGGTAGAATTCCCAATAGAACTTCTGGAGAAGAAATGCAACTTACCTTATACTATATAGCACATTTCCGTCAGGAAAGATGCGTAACATTATATTATCTGTGGTTGTGTCATGGATAAACGATTGCTTTGAGTGAACAAAAAACACATCTGGTGCCCAAATCTTTTTGACAAGCCTTCCATCAAATGTCATACTTTTGTTTGTGGTACTGGGAAATGAAAGTCGCTCATCTTTCCAGTAATTGCGCAAATACAGAGTCATTGTGAAATCCTGCAGAAAACACAACAATTCAATAATCACCCACTGAATTCTCAAATTCTCAAATGGCATGCAGCATCAGTGAAATGGGTCAATATTAGAATGATCTGATGATCTTGTAATAGATCAGCAATACTTTGGATGTTCCAACAAAAATAAGATCACATTGAAGGTGCTGCCTTAACCACCATCACATGATACATTAATTAAATGCATTTAACCTTACCATCCACAGTTTTTTACAAACTAAGTTTAACATCACATCTTAGTTTTCCCAATCTCAGTGATACTTTTTATAATCCATGGACTGCCCTATTTTGTGGGACTCATCTTTCAATTAGACCTTTCATTTTAAAACAAGCTCATGACTCTTTTGAATGTTGAGAATTATTTTTGAAAATTGCAGTGCTCATGATAAATTGTATTAAAATTATCTTGACGTTTAGTTATCTTAAATGTAGCACCTGCTCCTACTACCCCGATTTTATTTCCTGTACAGACCGGGTAGATTCCTTTCTGTGAGAACCAATCTTTATTTCCTTCCATAGATTACTCATACTGTGTTTTAGGGTGACACTTGGTCTAGGAGTGCATAATAATGTCACTACTACATGTACCACAAGTTGGTGGAATGGAAAAAGAGACAGTTGGCAACTTGTGTTTCTCACTCAGTGACCATGATAATGAGATTGAAGCCATCTCCCTCACCACAGACATTGACATTCAGAAGTATGCACTCGTCCTACCATTGAAGAGTAGACGACGTTTACTACACATAGATACCTCTTTTAACTGTCCAGAAATCATTAATGTTGGAGACCTCACATCTGCATAAGCTTGCCTCTGACCATAGTCTAAAAGTAAATCTCAAAATAGAAGAGATAACTGAATATCTTTTGATATTGATCACTTCCAGAAATAACCTTGTTCGTAATGGTGCATAATTTACCATGAGATGATTATAAATGAAATATGAAATGTGACAGACAGGCCACATGTTTGAGAAGGGAGTGATTGATTTGTTTACATTTGCCATTATAACTCTTGATTCTATTTAAGATGGGTGGGAGTTCAAGCCCCACTCTAGAACCAGGGTTGCCATTCCGTGCTTCCTGAGATTGAGAAATTACAATAATCTATCTGCTTTGGCGATCAAAGTATATTCGAATGATCACATGATATTGTTTCAAAAGCTGAGATTTATCCCTACATCCAAACCAACATTCCTCCAGCAACCAAGGTCATAAAAAACATTTACTGGTCGTACATCATATGCTGTTTATGGGATTTTCCAGTGGGCACAAGGGCTGCCCATATTTTACTGTACAGAATAGCCACCATTCCTCAAAATAGTTTGCTAGATTTTTCTGAGTAAAACCACAAGGACTATATTTTTCTTTCAGTCTTTAAAATTGTTTTACACACATAGACCAAGAAACTCCCTGATCGTATCTCTGCTTTTGTAAAGATAGGAAATAGGAGCAGGAGTAGTCCATTTGGCCCTTTGAACCTGCTCTGCCATTCAGTATGATCATGGCTGATCATCCAACTCAGTACCCTGTTCCTGCTTTCTCCCCGTACTCTTTGATTCCTTTAGGCCTAAAAACTATATCTAACGTCTGTTGAAAGTATGTAATGTTATGGCCTCAACCACTTTCTATAGCAGAAAATTCCGGTGGCTCAGTGGTTAGCACTGCTGCCTCACAGTGCCAGGGACCCGGCCTCGGGTGATTGTCTGTGTGGAGTTTGCACATTCTCCCTGTGGGTTTCCTCCGCGTGCTCCAGTTTCCTCTTACAATCCAAAGTTGTGCAGGTCAGGTGAATTGGCCATTCTAAGTTACCCACAGTGTTCAGGGATGTGTAGAATAGCTGCATTAGTCAGGGGTAAATATAGGATAATAGGGTAGGGTAATGGGTCTGGGTGGGTTACTCTTCAGAGGGGCAGTGTGGACTTGTTGGGCCAAAGGGCCTGTTTCCACACTGTAGGGATTCTATTCCAATAGCACTGGGCAGCACGGTGGCTCAGTGGTTAGCGCTGCTGCCTCACATCGCCAGGGACCGGGGTTTGATTCCAGCCTCGGGTGACTGTCTGGGTGGAGTTTACACATTCTCCCTGTGTCTGCATGGGTTTCCTCCCACAATCCAAAAGATGTGCAGGTCAAGTGAGTTATCCATGCTAAATTGTCCATAGTGTTCAGGGATGTGTAGGTTAGGCGTCTTAGTCAGGGGTAAATATAGGGTAGGGGAATGGGTCTGGGTGGGTTACTCTTCAGAGGGTCGGTGTGGACATGTTGGGCTGAAGGGCCTGTTTCCATACTGTAGGGAATCTAATCTAATCTCACTACTCTCTGGATAAAGAAGTTTATTCTTATCTCAGTCCTAAATGGTCTACTCCATACCTTTAGAGTGTGACCCCTGATTCTGTACTTCTTGGTCATCAGACATATCCATCCTGAATTTACCCTGTTGAGTCCTTTTGAATTTATAAGTTTCTACGAGATCTCCCCTCATTCTTCTTAACTCCAGTGAATATAGTCCTAACCAATTCAGTCTCTCTCTGTCTGTCAGTCCTGCTATCCCAGAAATCAGTAGAAAATGAGGACTGCAGAGTCAAAAAGTCTGGTGCTGGAAAAGCACAGCAGGTCAGACAGCATCCGAGGAGCAGCAGAATCGACGTTTCAATCATAGGAATGTGAGGGGAGACCAAGGGGACTGAGAGATAAATTTGGGGGGAGAGCTGGGGCAAAGTAGCTGGGAATGCAATAGTTTGATGAAGGTGTGGGGTGATGGTGATAGATTAGATTAGATTAGATTAGATTACAGTGTGGAAACAGGCCCTTCGGCCCAACAAGTCCACACCGACCCGCCGAAGCGAAACCCACCCATACCCCTACATTTACCCCTTACCTAACACTACGGGCAATTTAGTATGCCAATTCACCTAACCTGCACATCTTTTGGACTGTGGGAGGAAACCGGAGCACCCGGAGGAAACCCACGCAGACACGGGGAGAACGTGCAAACTCCACACAGTCAGTCGCCTGAGTCGGGAATTGAACCCGGGTCTCTGGCGCTGCGAGGCAGCAGTGCTAACCACTGTGCCACCGTGCCGCCCTTAGATCAGAATGGAGGGTGGAGCAGATAGGTGGGAAGGAAAATGGACAGATAGGACAGTTCAAGAGGGTGGTGCTGAGTTGGAGGGTTGGATCTGGGATGAGGTGGGGGGAGGGGAGATCAGGAAACTAGTGAAATCCACATTGCTCCCCTGTGGTTGGAGGATCCCAAGGCAGATGATGAGGTGTTCTTCCTCCAGGCGTTGGGTGGCTAGTATTTGGTGGTGGAGGAGACCCAGGACTTGCATGTCCTTCATCGAGTGGGAGGGAGAATTGAAGGGTTCAGCCTCCATAGGGCTGTGGGGTTGATTGGTGCATGTATCCCGGAAATGTTGTATGAAACATTCCGCAAGTAGGCATCCTGTTTCCCCCATGTAGAGGAGACCATATTGAGAGCAATGGACACAGTAGATGAGGTGTGTGGAGGTGCAGGAAAATCTCTGCCAGATGTGGAAGGTTCCTTTGGGGCCTTGGATGGAGGTGAAAGGGGTGGTGTCGGTGTAGGTTTTTCACCTCTTGCATTGGCAAAGGAAAGTGCCAGGAGTGGAGGCTGTGTTGGTGGGGGGCATGGAACTAACGAGGGAGTCGCAGAGGGAATGGTCTGTGCAATCGCAGACAGGGAAGGGGAGGGAAATATATCGCTGGTGGTGGGGTCTGATTGTAGGTGGCACAAATGGCGGAGGATGATGCATTGTTTCCAGAGGTTGGTGGGGTGGAAGGTGAGGATCAAGGGCTGCTGTCCTTGTTGTGATTGGAGGGGTGGAGTTCAAACACGGAGATGTGGGAAGTGGAGGAGATGCACTATGGGCATCATCCATCATGTGGGAGGGGAAATTGCAATCCTTGAAGTAAGAGGCTTTCTGTGATGTTCAGGAGTGTAATTCGTCCTCCTGGGAGCAGATGCGGCAGAGGCGGAGGAATTGGGAGTAAGGGATAGCATTTTTTTTCATAGATTGGAGAAGGTGTAGTCCAGGTAGCTATGGGACTCAGTGGGTTTGAAGTAGATGTCCGTGTTAAGTTGGTTGCCAGAAATGGAGATGAAGAGATCCAGGAAGGGGAGGGAGGTGTCCAAGATGGTCCAGATGAACTTAGAGTCATAGAGATGTACAGCACAGAAACAGACCCTTCAGTCCAACTCATCCATGCTGACCAGACATCCCAACCCAATCTAGTCCCACCTGCCAGTACTGGCCCATATCCCTCCAAACCCTTCCTATTCATATACCCAGGCAGATACCTTTTAAATGCTGTAATTGTACTAGCCTCACCACTTCCTCTGGCAGCTCATTCCATTCACTCACCACCCTCTACGTGAAAAGATTGCCCCTCCTCTCCCTTTTATATCTTTCCCCTGTCACCCTGAACCTATGGCCTCTGGTTCTGGACTCCCTCATCTGTGGGAAAAGGCTGTGTCTACTTATCCTATCCATGTCCCGCATGATTTTATAAACCTCAATAAGGTCACCCCTCAGCCTCCGATGCCCCAGGGAAAACAGCCCTAGCCTATTCAGTCTCTTCCTATAGCTCAAATCCTCCAACTCTGGCAACATCCTTGTAAATCTTTTCTGAATCCTTTCAAGTTTCACAACATCCTTCCGATAGGAAGGAGACCAGAATTGCATGCAATAGTCCAACAGTGGCCTAACCAATGTCCTGTACAACCGCAACATGACATCCCAACTCCTGTACTCAATACTCTGACCAATAAAGGAAAGCATACCAAACGCCTTCTTCACTATCCTATCTACCTGCGACTCTACTTTCAAGGAACTATGAACCTGCACTCCAAGGTCTCTTTGTTCAGCAACACTCCTGAGGACCTTACTATTAAGTGTATAAGTCCTGCTAGGATTTGCTTTCCCAAGATGCAGCACCTCGCATTTATCTAAATTAAAGTCCATCTGCAACGAAGAAACGGAGGGCTTGGAGGCCTTCGTCATGGTGGATGGACGTGCACAGGGACTGAATGTCCATGGTGAAGATAAGGCATTGGGAGCCAGGGAACCAAAAGTCATGGAGGAGGTGTCCCAAATGTATGTGGGAAGATCCTGGACCAAGGGGGACAGGACGATATCAAGGTATGCAGAGATAAGCTTGGTGGGGCATGAGCAGGCGGAAATAATGGGTCAACCGTGGCAGTCAGGTTTGTGAGGATAAGTTCAGTGGGGCAGAATGCAGAGATAGTCAGTGGAGCAGGAGCAGGCAGAGACAATGGGTCGACTGGAACAGTAAGGTTTGTGGGGATAGGTTCGGTGGGGCAGGACTGCCCCGGTCAACCCATCACTCTCCACCTGGTCCTGCCCCACCGAACTGATCTCCGCATATCTTGACACAGTACTGTCCCCCTTGGTCTAGGAACCCCCCACATACATTCAGGACACCACCCACATCCTCCACCTCCTCCATGAGTTTCGGTTCCCCAGCCCCAATGCCTCATCTTCACCATGGACATTCAGTCCCTGTTTATTCCAACCAGTACCCTTCCACCAACAGACTCATTCAATTGGCTGAATTGATCCTCACCCTCAACAATTTCTCCTTCGAATCCTCCCATTCGTTCAAACCAAAAGAGTAGCCATGGGCACCTGCATGGGCCCCAGCTATGCCTGCCTCTTTGTCAGATATGTGGAACAGACCACCTTCTGCCTAAACACAGGCACCATTCCCCACCTTTTCCTCCGCTACATTGATAACTGTATTGGCGCCACCTCATATTCCCACATGGAGGTTGAACAGTTCATCAACTTCACGAACACCTTCTACCCTGACTTCAAGTTCACCTAGACCATCTCGGATACCTCCCTCCCCTTCCTGGACCTCTCCATTTCCGGCAACCAACTCAACATGGACACCTACTTCAAACACACCAACTCCCACAGCTAGCTGGACTACACCTCTTCCAAACCCCCTTCTGTAAAAACGCTATCCCAATTCCTCCACCTCCACCATATCTGTTCCCAGGAGGACCAATTCCACTCCAGAACATCCCAGATGGCATCTTACTTCAGGAACTGCAATTTCCCCTCCCATGTGTTCAACAATGTCCTCCAGCACAACCCTTCCACTTCCTGCACTCCAGCCCTTGAACTCCACCCCTCCAATCGCAACAAGGACAGAATTCCCTGGTCCTCACCTTCTATCCTACTAACCTCGGGATAGAACACATCATCCTCCGCCATTTCTGCCATCTACAAACAGACCCCACCACCAGAGATATATTTCCCTCCCCACCCCTATCTGTGTTCCGCAGACACCATTCCCTCCCGACTCCCTCGTTAGGTCCATTCCTGGCCCCCAACATCCCACCCTCCACTTCTGGCACCTTCCATTGCCACCACAAGAGATGAAAATCCTGCACTCACACCTCCCCCCTCACATCCATACAAGGCCCCAAAGGATCCTTCTACATCTGGCAGAGATTTTCCTGCACCTCCAAACACCTCATCTATTGTGTCCATTGCTCTCAATGTGGTCTCCTCTATACTGGGGAGACAGGACGCCAACTTGTGGAATGTTTCAGACAGCATCTCTGGGACATACGTACTAAACAACCCCACCGTCCTGTGGCTGACCATTCAACTCCCCCTCCCACTCCAGCAAGGTCATGCAAGTCCTGGGTCTCCTCTACCACCAAATGCTAGCCACTCGACGCCTGGAGGAAGAACACCTCATCATCCGCTTTGGGACCCTCCAACCACATGGGATCAAGGTGGATTTCATTAGTTTCCTGATGTCCCTTCCCCCCATCTCATCCCAGATCCAACCCTCCAACTCAGCACTGCCCTCTTGAACTGTCCTACATATGCATTCTCCTTCATAACTATCTGCTCCATCTTCCGTTCCAACCTATCACCATCACCCTATACCTTCATCTACCTATCGCCTTCCAAGCTACCTTCCCCCAGCCTCCTTCCCATTTATCTCTCAGCCCCCTTGACTCCACCCCCCAACCAACATTCCTGATGAAGAGCAGCACCACACTATCCCAGGAATCAGTCTGGTAAACCTTTGTTGCACTCCCTCCTTCTTCAGCTGAGATCAAATCTGCACACAATACTCCAAGTACAGTTTCAACAAGGTCCTGTATAATTGCCTCCACCTCCAACTTCCCTCCACCTGTAATAGAATCCTTTCATTATAAAGGCCAACATCTCATTTGCCTTCTTCACTACCTTTAGCACCTGCAATGTTTACTTTCAGCAATTGGTATATAAGAACACCCAGGTCTCACTGCATTTCCCAATCTATCACTAATCAGATTATAATCTGCCTTCCTGTTTTTGCTACCAAAATGGATAACTTTACATTTATCCACGTTATACTTCATCTGCCTTGCATTTGCCCACTCATTCAATTTGTCCACATCATATTTGGCATGCGCTACACTATTACTTTTCAAACTACTTGAAAAGTCAATTCTCATCAAAACAATATTTTATCATTACTTTGAAAACCAAAATATTTTAGGCTTTAGAAATGTAATAGTTAATCAAAATGTTTAAGCTACAAACAGCAATCTTACATTCAGTTTCTCATGAAATAAACGTATAATTTCTACAATTTTTACTATGAATTATTGCCAGTACATTTAGGTCATTCACAATTTTTACAATACTCATATGAGAAAATCAGAAGTTCCAACAATATGAAAGCCCACATAATAGTTGACAGCCATTTTCAGTCCTCTCATTACTGATCTTAATCATGTCACTATTACTCCCTCTGACTAGGAAGGGACAAAATATTAGAGGAAAGGTCCTCACTCACAAAATCTCAAAGCAATTGGCTGAAATCTATTTGTCATGTTCTCTTTACATTGCCTTGTCAAGACAGAAGAGAAAACACACAGGAAAGAGAAATTAGACAATAGAATTTCATCTAAACAATATATACATACATAAATATATATGATCAGATAGTGCTGCCTGTTTTGGTCTTAGGCCCATCTTAATGTAAATAGTGAAGCTCATTTTGATTACTTACCATATTCACCTCAGAAATACTGTCCAGGCTTTCCACCATCACATCAACTCCAACAGGTATTGCAGGGCCTGACAGTGCAAAATAGTGTCAATCCATGCATTTGGAAATGATTCTTAATGCAAACAAAAAAGTGTTTTTGTAAAAATCATAATTTAATTTCTCACTGACACTTGAATAGAAGGAGAAAAATATGTTCAGCTTATCCAAAAATCAGTGGATTTCTTTCTCGATATATCAAAATGCTAGCTGCATGGGTTTTTGCTCAGAATCTTCTGTAAGGATTAGAAATAAACTACAAAAATAGTATTGATTTACTGTCTGCTACTAGCCATGACAAGAGATGTTACATGATTGCAGCATCACATTAATCCATGTTACCATTTAAATATTGAAATGAAAAGCTTTGTTACTTAAAACACAAATAACTCTTCTGCTATTCTTCAGAAAACATTCTTGATGAAAGCGAGGCTTAATCTGTCAAAGGAACATAGATTTAGGAGCAGATGTAGACTATTCAACCTTTTGAGTCTGATCAACAGAAACAGAGATAATAGTAGTGGAAGTAGGAGTAGGCTATTAGATCCATCTTAATTAATATGTTCATGGTTGATCAACTTATCTCAATGAGGTTTACCCTCATACCCTTTAGCAACTTGAATGTTTTGAAATTATTTATTTCTTCTATAAGATCACAGCTGATTTGGTCCTCATCTCAAACACAATTTCCTGTCTGTTTACCATAACACTTGACTCCCTTATCTATGAAAAATCTATCTAATTCACCGTGGAATTAATCCAAGGTCCAGCCTTGACTTTCTTAGGAAGATAATTTCACAGAAGAACAGCCCTCCCTAAAAAAAACTGTATCTGATGAATTTGGAGGTTGTTCCATGAACAGCGTGTGGGAAGCTGGGTAAAGAATTGAATGTGAGGGATGCCAAAGTGGTAGGATAGGGCGTCAGTTAGGCACGTTTGATATGGCACAAAAACCTGGTAGGCCTCACAGCCAGAATCCATTTAAAAATCTCAATGCAACTCGCACTTAGTCCAAAAAAAAGTTAGATTCAGCCCGTGGTCACTATTATTGAACTCAAAATTCACCACCTGCCACAGTAGGATTCAAACCCAAATCCCCAGAGGATTAGCCTGGATCTCTAGGATACGATTCTAGTGATATCACTACTATATCACTTCCTCCCCAATCCTATTTTGGCTTTCCAACTATCCTAGTATAACATTCTTAATAATTTGTTCTAGCAATTTCCCCTGACAGATCCCTTGTTGTCAGAAAGTTTGACATGAGATGGATGTCACAGATTTAAAAATGGTACTAAAAGCTTTAAACAGCATGTATGTTAATAACAGAAGGTTAATAACAATAGAGTGCTGACCACCTAATCAATATAATTGGAGATCATGTGCAAGCTGTCCCTGAAACAATGGCACTAACACAGCTCACTGCTTAGTGAGGTCAGTTAATGTGGAACTGTCATGCTGAGCTGACAAAAAGCCAGAGAGGGTAATTTAAGGGTAGTTTGGTTAAATATGGAGCAGACTCTCCTCTGAGGGTTATTTGAAGGTCCAGAATTAACAACCCTAGTTCTCTAGGCCCTGCTGGCAGGCTCTCTGGATGCTCTTTTCAAAACCCTTCTCCAAAGTTTTTTGAATTCATTCATGGCAGATGGGTTTCTCTGGCTGGGTTAACACTTATTGTCTATCCCCAGTTGTCCTTCAGAAGGTGTGGTGAATTGTCTTCTTGAACTGCTTCAGTCCATTTGGTTTAGAGAGACCCACAATGTCCTTAGGGAAAATGTTCCACAATTTTGAGCCAGTGACACTGGTGATATATTTCCAAGTCAGGATGGGGAGTGACTGATTGCCGAACTTGCAGATGTGATTTTCCCATGTACCTGCTGCGCTTGTCCTTCTAGATGTTAGTGGTCATGGGTTTGGAAAGTGCTGCCTGAGAAACCTTGGTGAATTTCTGCAGGTCATCTTGACAATAGTACATATTGTTGTTACTGAGAGTCGGTGGGAGAGGGAGTAGATATTTGAGGATGTGGTGTCAATCATGCCTGAAGCTTCAATCTAGATGGTGTTAAGCTTCTTGGAACTTCCATCACAGTCCTGAATTGTGCCTTGCAAATGGTGGACAGTTTCTGCAGAGTCAGGAGGTGAATTACTTGCTGCAGACTTCATTGTCTCTGACCTGCTCTTGTAGTCATTGTATTTATATGTCTAGACCAGTTAAGTTTCTCATCACTGGTAAAGCCTAGGATGGTAATAGTGTGGTTATTGGTAGTAGCTGAAGAATCAGCATAATGAGGAACATTTTCATCCAAATAAATTGTCTACATCAATGGAGGAGGTTAAAACTGTCTGGTCCAGTCATTCCTTCAATTTTGCTGAGCCAAAATCCTGGTACACTCTTCCTAAGAACACCATGGGTGTCCCTTAATCCCAAGGAGAACAGCAGATCGAGAAGGCATGTCACTGCCACCTTTTCCAGGACAGTTAGTAATGGGCAATGAATGCCGGCCTATCCAGTGACACCCACATTCTATAAATGAATATAAGAATTACTAACAGCACACTAAAATGCCCCTTACCCAGGGCCTTTACATATGTAAATTGGGTGTGTGCATCCTTGGGGTATGCAGCCTATCCAATTCCAGTCTTTCCCTTGGTAAAATTCCACAAAGGCAGGACGCGGACATGGTTCCCGCGATTACGGTAGCCTTCTCTGCCTCCTAGAGCCAGTAAAATTCAGCTGAATATCTCCTACATAGCCCCATGTCAGGTTTTGCTTATAATGTTTCGGTATGCGGTATATTAAAGTCAATATGTAAATATTGTTGTTGCTGGGAAATGGAAATTTAATTTTGGGTACCATGTGTTCTGCTTACCGTGCCCAGTGATGTATCTTATTTCCAATATCAACTATCATATAAACCTTACCCCAATTCAGCACTGAACCACGTGTAACTTTCTGCTGTAGCTATAAACTAAATAGGAAGAAGGATTGAGGCGGTTTTTCATTAGTTTAAGTTGAAAAACGTAATCAGTCATTCACATTCACTGGGCAGTGTGCCATCGAGCTGAGCTGATCTCCTCTCGATAACCCAATCTGGGCAACAGGGATGAGGCAGAGCCATCTCAAAGTTAAATCTCTTTTCCAATAGTAATAATGAAAACATGCCCTCTGCATGATGTGGGACAGGGTTTGCAGCAAGTTATGTAAGATCTGGATGATTCATGGGCCAAAGGATAAAACAATCAATTTACTTACAGAGAATAAATCTTGCTGGATAAAGACAATTACTGGAAGGGAAATAATATATTTAGGTTTGTTAGTAAATAGAATTATTGAGAGTGGAGGGAATACCCTATGGAGGATAAACAAGGCGATGCCTTCCCGCCATGTTAATTTTAACAAGGCTATAAATATGGTTACAAATCATGAGTTTGTGGATTTATTCAAAATAATCCTTCAAGTAAAGTATTGCATTGATTTTCTGTCCAAGCTGATTTTGTAATGGAAGGCAGGGACCAAGAAAATTGTTGATGCCGCATTTATTTTTAGTGTGCATTATCAGCATCAAACCTTGCCTATCGTAGATGGTGATCGTGTTTATTCCATGGCAGAAATTTTCAAACAAAGATTAAGATATTTAAATCAGGGATCTAGACTTGGAATAGGGTATTTTTGTGATAGTTGTCTGCTCCAAAACCTGACCGGACATTTAGTAAACTCACAGAGCAACTCATGCCATTAATAAGCAGGAAGGAACCTTCAGCAGTGATACTTGAAGAGCTTAACCACAACATATCAGGCAGGGAGGAAAGGGTCGTGCGAGGGAGCCGTGGTTTAATAAGGAATTGGAATCCCTTGTTAAATGGAAGAGGGCGGCCTATCTCAAGATGAGACGTGAAGGTTCAATTGGGGCGATTGAGAGTTATAGGGTAGCCAGGAAGGACCTGAAGAGAGAGTTAAGAGCAGCAAGGAGGGGACATGAAAGGTCCTTAGTCGGTAGGATTAGGGAAAACCCTAAGGCTTTCTATAGGTATGTTAGGAATAAAAGAATGACTAGGGTAGGAATAGGTCCAGTCAAGGATAGTAGTGGGAAGTTGCGTGTGGAGGCGGAAGAGATTGGGGAGACACAGAATGAATACTTTTCTTCAGTATTCACTCAGGAACAGGGCATTGTTGTCGATGAGAATACTGAGCCA